>NW_007577921.1:353669-365363 GCF_000690725.1 Stegastes partitus
AGAAAAATGTCCCCCTTACCATTCTGTGATGCCTCTGGCTAGATCCAGCTGTGAAAGATCTAACAGCACCTGTGGACACGAGCAAAATTCGGTCAATTATCCAGACCGAGCGGTACAAAGAAAGTGGCGTGGACTTTGATTCTGCAAATTCTGTGCAAAATAAAAACATTTGCAACACTAAACCACAACGAGCCAAAGTTGGAAAATTAAAGGCTGTATATTTCTCTCACCGATGACCGTCTAACAGCATGAAGCAATTCAGCTGCCACCAGCCTTTAAAATACTGAGTCAGGAATAATAATACATGTTATACAACAAGTAGTGTTACCTACCATGCCAATGTCCTTTCTCTCTCGCGTGTGAAACATCCTGTTATTTTTCACTGACACGTCCAGCTTCCTAGTTTGTGCTTCTTCAAGTGACACATCAAACTCAAACCTGCAATAAAAGAGGGTTGGCAGATGGAGAAAAGAAAGCGCCAGACACAGTCTCAACCTCTGAGCTTTAAATATACAGAAACTATCAATATGTCCATTTTTTCTTGAATCCAGTGAACCTACTTGTCATTGAAGACAGGATTGACCGTCCTCTTTTTGACGTGTGTCTTTTTGCGGTGTCTCCAGGTTTGGTCGGGCAGCAAATACAGGCGGACGTAAGAGTCTGTGCCGTTCTCACTGCAGGGGAATAAGTTCCTGTAAGAAATAGATGATAGCTCGTCACAGCTGGCCTTGCATTTTCTTTTAAACAACACTGCCATAAGAAATTTGAAAAGAAAATCATTTGTGTATTTAATACAGCCTTGGTCACTATTTTTACGTGTTAATTCTCAGCATTCAAAACTACTTAATGCTGCCTATTGGCTTTTAAATGATCTCAGCACACATTGGCTTCACTACATCCTGTCAACTAAAAAAGAAATTATATGGCATATCCTGTACATATCCATAAACATGTTTATTATGCCACTTCTGTACATGTGAAAGTTGCACAGAATGTTTATTATATCTTTATTTTAAGCCTTATTGTGCTTCTGTATTTCTTGCGCTGTGCCTCATTTGTATGATGCTGCTGTAACATGTAAAGTTCATCTCATCTCTTCTCATCTTATCTTACATGCAGTAGCAAATATACAGACAAGTGACAAATTGCAGGACAACCTGAACCCTTGACCCTACAGAGAGGGGATCTGGTGGCTCTGTTGTGCTATGTGGGGCGTTTTGCTGGCACGGTTTGAGTCCACTTTCCCCCTGAAGGGCAGAGTCACTGCTAACTGACACACAGATGTTCTGAGCATCACCTTTATACTGTGGTGACACATTTCTATTCTGATGGGAGTTGTTGTAAGAGAATCTGAACTGATGTGTTAGACAGCGCTCTTCACCACCATCATCAAAACACCAAATGAGAGAATATCCTTTGTAAGAATGGCGTTCATCCCTCCAGTAGAGTTCAGGAGACTTTAACATTGGTTTTTCCTGTAATTTGTCACCCATCTGTATATACTCTATATTCAGGCATAGAAACTGAAATGTGAATGTTAGCACACAGGTAAAATCCTAGTCACTATTGGTGCCGCTGAAAGGTACGAGTGAGGACGGATTTTAGTGACATACCTGCAAGAGTTAACCAGGACGATGAGTTTGTTCCTCAGGGTAGCAAACCGCACAGTCAGGTTTATCTCTCCAAATGAACCCTGATGTTTCCTAATGGCCCTGTAGAGGTAAAAATGTACTTGCAAATGTCACTTTTATTATCTGTTAAAATCCATCTAGCTCATAACATCTGTGGAAAATCAGCAATAAAGGTCTGAACAAGACGTGGACAGACACAGAAAAAAAAAAACAAGGACTCACTCTGGATAGGACGCGCCGTCTGAGAGGTCGAAACGTGACGAAGCGAGGGAGTTCTCTGACAGCAGGCTGTGAGAGTCGAACCGACGCATGTTTTGTGCCGAAGAGGGCGACTTCCAGGTTTCACCAGCCAGGTAGGAGCCACGGCGGTGAGCTAAGTAGTCCTCATTTGAGCCATTCTGTGAAGGAGCCAGCCGGGACGGAGAAGAGGCGACAGGGATGTTGTTGGAGGGAACCTCTGGAGAGGACGACGCAGCAGTGGAGGGTCCGGTGTTACCTCCTTGGCTGCTCTGTGATGTTTGTTGTTTGGGTTGTGGAGGAGGATCCAGGACAATCTTGGGCGGCGGAAGGTCCTCAGTGAGAACCTACAGTGACCCGATGAACATCACAGCATGAGACCTCACTTTCTAACAATCGTTGTATGATTAAAAAAAAAAGAAAAAAAAAAGAGATGATTAGCTGAACACGAGGCAAAGAGGGAAGGAAATGTGTGTGCGGTTGCAAACTTGTGTGCCGACCCTGAGAGTGGCCTTCAGTTTGATCTGACTGTTTGCTCCGGAGCGCTCCAGGGGGAAGCGCTGGTCTACCATCATGTTGGAGGTGCTGAGGAGGCGACTGAGGGGCAAGTTCAGAACACCAAGCAGAGTCTTCTTCTCATGCTCTTTGACCTGAACCAAAGAAAATATGGAGAACAGTGAATCAATTAACCTCCTGAGGACTGAAAGATGTCGAGTTTTATATTAAAGCGTTGCAGCATTAGTGTTCTCACTGTCTAGTTTTTATTCGAGGGGATGTAACAACGGGAAAATCAGACCTATGAATAATGTGTGAGGATGATTTACAGTCAGTAGCTGGCACACGACCTCTAAATATGGTGATGTTAACTTTTGAGGAATTGTCATGAGGTCTGACCACTGCCGATTGAGATAGACAGAAAAAAGTAGGAACATGCTAAATGAACTCAGCAATGTATTGTTGTGATGTTTGCAGGGTTTATAGATGAGAACATTCCAGCAACACTTCTTCTGGAAAGAAAGGACTTTAGTCTATTGTGTCCAATGCTAAAATAACAAACCTGAACGATGAGCTGCTGCGTTCTGACATTATGCACAAAGAAGGTGAATCCCTCCTCAAACACTGGGTCCTTAGACGCATACGCAACCTGTTGAGGAAGTGGGCAGGTGAACAACTGCAACTGAATGGTTTCATCAGCAGAAAAAGCAACACAGTCACCGTGCTGTGTGACTGCAGCACCTTCAACCACAGATTTTACATTGAGAAATGGAACTTCGCTGTTTTCCAGGTTACAAGGGAAAACGGTGCATCAGTGTGGTGAAGCGAGAGTGATACCTTGCTTTTCTGCACCTCCTTATCAACGGAAAATTCCACAAAGGAGTTGGGATTGGGGGTTCTCCTTGTGAGCTGGAAAGAAAGCAAATCAGGGAAGCGGCAGTGAGTACATGTTTAGTTGTGTCTACTCTAATTTATCACCACTGCCTCACGCCAGTGAGCTGCAACATCCAAACCACTGGTAAGTGAGGTGAACAACACTGATCATTTTGTTAGAATGCAATGCAACCTGGTGTCCTGAAATTATGCCTGTGGAGATGCTCAGTCATCCAAGTCATGGCATGTGCTTCAGAAGAAGGCAACTAGACATCTTACTGGTCAATGAAGACTTTTTTTTCCCCCCTCATCCAGGAGGCTCTCTCACTCTTAACTGCCTGATGGTGACTCCCCAGGAAGTTTGGCAACCATTCACACACTGAGCCATGTCGTTTGGGAATGAGAATAAATACCTACCTAATAGTTGGTTAAAACTGAGGAAGTCTCTTGGGTGAGAAGACATCTTCAAGAATCAAGTGGGTGACCAAGCAAACCCTCCCCACAGCAATTACCCACCCTGACAGCAGCAGACTTCCCCAGCAGGACAATGCACCCTGCCACACTGCAAAAACTGCTCAGGAATATCTTGAGGCAGGCATTGACCCTGGCCTTCAAACTGATCCCAGATTCCAATCTGATCTAGTGTTTGCAGGAAGTGCTGAAATAAGCCCAATCCTTGGAGGCCAACACTGCCAACATCCCGGTGTCAGACCCCACAGGACTTCCCTAGAGCTGTTGTGGCAGCACAGTGGACACCTACGCATTCTGTCCATCAGTATCAACATTAAAAACATTAAACATTTCAGTAATTTCCCAGACTGGGATAAATAAGGTATTTTTCTATTATATTCTTCTTAAAAACCTAGTTACACTCTGTGACAAAGCAAAAGACAATGTTGGGGTGATCTCCCTTAACTACACTGGGAAACATTTACAGTCATAATCACATTTTAAACAACCAGTAGGAGTAAATCAGCGGTCAGCAGTATAATTGCAGCCACTTGACAAATCATGTCGCGCCTACATTCTGTGCTCGTTCTCCATTTGACACAACACTATCATCAAAATACTATGTGAGTGAGATAAAAGGCAACAAGCTAATGTAGGGCGTTTGTCTAAAAGGTTGGGAATGTTCTGCATTCCACTCTATTAACCTACACTGCAGACACACCACAACACCTGGGACACATAAAACTGATTTCTACACCGAGAGTCAGAGGAAGGGAAAGCAACTAAAGGCAGATCTTCATTCAACATTACACAGGAATGAAATCTGAACAGAGAAATTCACACTATTTCTTTTACTGTATTTTCACACTATGGCCAGCAGAGGGCATTCAGAGGCAATGGCTTCTGTAGACAGTTCAAGTTAGGACACCTTGGACTGAAATAAACTTGTTTTCCAAGGCAAGATGCTAAACTGTTGTTCAATATGTTTTACAGTTGGCTTGCAATTGGCAAAATCATCAAACAAACTGTACATAAAACTGTTAGAAAGAAACTGCAGTGAGATCTGGGAACTCAGTGTGTGTTCATTTGTCCTATAGTGCAACTTGAGTCTATATTTGGTCAACAAATGTGTCTAGATTTAATGATTGTTGAATAAATGTTTGATTTTCACAACCAAATCCACTCTACAAACACATTTTCTTCGTAAACAACTCTTGTTTGCACTTTTCCTTATGTTGGGAAACTCAAACTGAACACGCCTCAGGTTAAGGAGGAAATCTAGCAACACAAACGCCAGCTGGTAACAACACACCCACAGAAAATGACAGGCATGCACCAGACAAACGGGAAATACCAGCTACGCTCAAGGACGAGCCCACCTGCTGGAGCACTAACACAAACGTATCTGATCTGACTGAGGCTTTTGTCTGACATCAAGATAGGAAAAGAATCAATTGTAAGACTTTATAATGCAGGAAAGCTCATTTAACACCATCCTCTTTGGATATGAGCTACTATTTTAGAAGTGGGGCTGCTATATCTATCATGTGCACCACATTTCCAGGAGTTATGATGTAGTGGTTCTAAATTGTAATGTAAAATATAAATGTAGATTTTTATTCTTTCACCCTCTTTCTCAGATGCAGACATTTGCTCTGAGTTCCCACTTATCAACTGTTTGTGGTCATTCGGTTTTCACAAAGCCAATTTTGACAGCGTAAAAGCAAACTCAGTGGTAAAGTCATAGCTTATCATTTGTTTATACAACAACCATTCATTTATAATCAGTCACTTATCGGTCTACTCATTCTCAGAGGAACAAAAGGTTTATTTATTTTCAGGTTTAAGCTGAACACAGCTTTCAGTAATGTGACACGTGTCTGTGTCATATAAGTAGGGTCAAAAAAAAGAACCCTCAGGCCGTGATGAGGGATGGGGCTCCATCAGACTTCTAGTTTCTGATACAGACTTTCATAGGTTACACTATTACAATAGTGCTACTATATACTACTGAAAGAAGCCAGTGGAAAAAGAGTTTTGTGATCACTGTCTGACCATAAATAAGCTGTCACTTTTTATTCTGTTGTGACAGACATGATGGAGAAATTCTGGCTTTCCCCTACTGTAACAGATAAAGTTGACCAATGACCAGCAAAGTGTTGCTTAATGTTTTTGGTCATATGATTGATAGCAGTTTGTTCACAACAAAAGAGGTTCCCTCAACAACAACAAACAAAAAGGATGATGATGCGGGAACTGCATTAAGGAGGTCCTATTACTGTTGGCTGTTGTGGTGGATGCTCCTGTTAAATTAGCAGTTAATCAAATTACAACAAGCCAACTGATGCACAATAACAATTTGAGGGCCTGTGAGGACCTAGGGGCTCTTTATAAAAATCATAAGAATGTAGCCTGATGTAAGAACACTGAAAGCTGAAAAAGCGCTCGTCTTACCCGTGCTTCTTTTGAATGCCTCCCATGTTTGTGCTGATGCTCTGTGAACTCGCTGTGGTCTTTCTGGAGACGAGAACAAGAACACAGCTCAGCACATTTGCATCATCTGCCGACAACAGGAACACCCCCAATGGGAGGCCACTCACCGGTATGTTTGAAGCATTGTCCAGATACACAGCAAGCATAGCACAAGCCAGGCCGTCGGTAGACTGGAAGAGAGTGACGGCATGATTTACACAACTGACCACTACTGGTGGGAGCCGAGCTACACACGGCTGCAACTCATAGTGAGGATTGAAAGACTGAGTGAGAGACTAAAACAAACACTAATGAAAATATTAAATGAAAGTGTTCTGATCCACACTGGGGCTACTGCACCTCCTTCAGCAGGCTAGAGTCGGTCTGAAGGGAAAGCCACTGGAGCTTGAGGCGAACTTCCCCATTCGGAACCCCCTCCAGAGGAAACCACTGCAAGAGCAGGAGAGGTTTATTCATCAACAGGACATTTCTTATGAGCAGCTCCAGTAAAAACTTGCGTATTTGTATCTTGTCAACAAGTTTAAATGGCACTAAGGTGGCTCGGTGGTTAGCAAGCAGCTAGAAGATTTGCATCCCGGTTAGGACCTCCTGCAGCGTGGGTTCCCTCCAGGTTCGCCAGCTTCCTCCTACAGATAACTGGTGATTCTAAATTGTCCGTAGGTGTGAATGTGAGTGTGCTTGGTTGTCTGTCTCTAAGTGTAGCCCTGTGATAGACTGGTGACCCAGCAGGGATTTCATAGATTATGCTTATCCTAAAGGACGCATTGTTGTACAGTTACACTGAAGCCATTTTAAAGCAGGAAGGGGTTATTTTACTGAGAAAAAAAACATCTTAGTGTATGAAGTTGATGCACAGGGTTATGTTTTTAGGTGTTAAATCAATGAGGGATTTCATCTATATAGACAACTGCAAAAGATCAGTCATCCTACGAAACCTGTAATGCTGGACCATCATTCTGTCTTTGGGTAGACACACTTGATCCATGTCTTTATTATCTATACCTCTGTTTAATAGTAGACACTGTTACTGAAAAGACTGGTGACTGTTTAAAATGCTGCTTATCACATGCAGGGGGGAAAAAAAAGAAGTGTTCATCACAAAGAACTGACACAAACCTGGGCCACCGAGCCTCATGCTTATGGATGTAGTTAAAGACATTTTTGTAATGGTCAGGATGACTTTTTTTGGAGGTGTATTGGACTGACCTTCAAAAAATGTAAATACATTTAAAGAGGATGCAAACTTGATGAAGGCGTCCCCCCTTTATTATCTAAAAGAAGCTCACCTTATCCATTTGTTTCTCCTTCTTCACCTCGCCAAAGTCAAGGTTATATCTAAAGCAGAAAGCCAACATAAAACAATGACAGTGTTAATTTTGTCAAGTACTCAGGACTCAGATTTACAGACTATTTGATGTCATTTCCAGCACGACAAGTTACGTGATAAAACAATGTTGGGTATTAAAATTACATCTGTTTCACTTTTGATTTTACGCCACATGCCATTGTGGGATATGTATGGCAAGGAACTGGCAAATATGTTACATAAATACATAATAAAAAAAAAAAGAAAAACTCAAAATTGTTTATGCTGTCATAAGATGATGTCTTACGTTCCAAGCAAGTCATCTTTATCTGTGTCTTCATCATACAGCTCCATCTCCAGCTCTTGTCCCGGAGCCTCGTGGACAACAAACTGCATGCAGACAGGGAAAAAGGTAGATGTTATTAAATGTCAGATGGAACAGTAAAGATCTAACCACCAAGACAAAGATATTTAGCAGATTACACACATGAAACAAGATACAGACAGGTGACAAAATAAAAGAAAAACCAACATAAAGTGTCTCAGTAAGGTGCTGGCCCACCACATGCCAACAATTTTCAACTTCACTGCAGGAATGAACGCCATTCTTCCCACGATACTCCATCATTTGGTGTTTTGATGATGGTAGCTGAGAGTGCTGTATTAAACATCAGTCTGAAATCTCTTATAGGTGTTCAACTGGGTTGAGCTCTGGTGGCTGTGAAGACCATAACATATGATTCACATCAATTTCATCAAACCAATCAGTGACCCCTCATTGGATGGGGGCACTGTCATTCTGAAAGATACCATTTCCAGCAGGATAAAAATGTTTCAGTATACACGTCAGCAACTTTCTATGGTTTTACAGTGACTCTTCCCCTCAAGGAGACAAGAGGACCCAGAGTCACTGGATCCCTTCACTAAAGGGGGTCGAGCATTCAGGCCCGTCCTGTTCTCTTAGTGTAGGTCACACATGCACCAATAATCTTGGTAAAGGTTAATCTGACCATATCACTTATTTTTTACATTTCTGTAGACCAGTGCCTGTAGATTCTGCAGCACTGAACTCCCAAACATGAATCTTTGTAATAAAAGGGTTTGTTCAATGCAGTCCTACTATAATATCCCTCTGTTTTTGCTGACAGTCTGATCACTGACATGCTCTGTCGCCTGAAGAAGAGTTGCATCACTTTCAACCAAAACTGCCAACTCTTTTTACTGATGCCTTTCTCATAGATCTCAATGCAAATGCCACTTTGCAATTCTGATTGAATTATTAGCTAGTTGAGTGTATCTGAAGCTCCTGCCCTCCGTGTCACAACAAAGTCACATACATTTCTTTCCTCTTCCAGTCTTGATACAAAATCAGAATCAACTGGTACATCTCAGCATTTCTACACTTGCTACAGAGAGAGTTTGGAGGTCATTTGCTTAATTGTTTCACTCAGCGCACGTGCATCTGCATACGTTGGGCTTCTTCACTCAGTTATTCAGATTTTTCCTCTAATTTGTCACCTGTCCATATCAGATAATTCATATTATATATGACAGTGGAGTCAGAAAGAAACCAAATAAAAACTACTGGAATGTGTCAACCTCAGCCTCCAAACAACAAGTTGTTCATGGTGATCTGAGCAGCTATGACAAACGAGTATTAATCTTTAGCTTTGCCTTTTGGGACGGAGCTTTAGCTGGTTGCCTGTTTTGCGTACTGGAATACGCCACAATGTTGTTCTGGCTTAATTATCATGCATTTTTAGTTTACTGGGGGAGAACTAAAATAATATTAAAGAGCACTAAATGGATGAAGCGGTAATCCCATTACTGAAATCAAAATACATATAGCTGCGGTTTGGTTGTGTTACTTTACCTCATACACTTCATTCCATTTTGGGTGCAAATTCTCTTTGACGGTCTTGCTTTTGACATGTCGGTTGCCGACTCTGAGTATGGTGTAGGGGTCCGATTTGCCTTTCACTAAACCCATCATGTATGTATCCTTAGCCACCAGGTCTCTGGCCTCCAGCAAGTGGACCCTCACCACCCCCTGAAAACCAAAGGAGTCAGAGGATTCACAGTTTACCAATACAGTCTCACAAAGCACACCTGCATTAGAAAACTAATAAAGCAAAACTAATAACATTAAAGTTTTATCAGTTTTATGTTGGTAAGGTTTTTGTTTTTTGTATCCTAAAATGTATAATATTTGAAAATGCAAGCAGCAACAGGCGGGAAGATGAGGAAAAACCTGTAAATTAGAAATGTCACAGCATATCTTACATACACGAGGAAGTGGGAACCTCATCTGGTCCACTTTGACCTGGTCTATAAGTGGAATGCACATGCGGTTGGGTAACACCATGAGAGAGGCGATGATGTCCATTATCGTCTCCTCAGACAGTGAACTGGAAAGAGACAGATGAGATGAGGCTAAACACCAGAAGGCTGCAGTGACCAACAAGACCCTGTGGAGGCATTGATAGATTGAGAGGGGGATTGTGTGGGAGCTAACCTAAAGGCAGGGGTGTCCAAAAGGTTGGTTGCACCCGTCCAGTTGATCTGCAGTGTCTGGAAAAAAATAAATACAAATTACATAAGTCTAATCACACAACTTTTACAAAAAAAAATACTGAAGAGATCTGTGAGTACTCACAGGGCGGCGAATGAAGAAAAAGGTGACTCCTCCCACCAGTGGTGCTTCACCAATAAGAGGTTCTAAAATGACCCTCAGCATCCCTTTGAGCTGGAAGATTCAGGGCAGTTTTTACAACAGTAGTAAACGTCTGAAAAAAAACAGGTGATGGAGAGAAGAATAAGATGCTCACCTCAAGTCCTTTCACACCAGCTGTGATTGGTGGTTTCACCTCAGCGTCGATGTCCACATCACCGTCATAACTGCAAAGTAAACAGTGCACGGCTGGTTAGATGATGGCAGAGGAGAACAGCATTGTTGTTTAAAGAGGCCATGATACATTTAACACCAAAGAAAGAGAAGGAAAGAAGGAAATAGGTCAAAAATGTGTTTGACCAACCTTATATTTAGGTCCAGAACCACCTCTCTGTGATCCACTTCATGGGTGTAGGCTTTCATCCCAGTGATCCTGGGAGGCTGAAGTTAGGGAGATAATTAGAGGAAGCTCCTCAGTCGTCTTTAATGACACACTACAGCCCTTTTCAGACATGCACTCCTTTCCTTTATTCTGATAGCATCTCACCGTGTCAGCTTCATTTTGAATTAACACCCTGATTACTGTAGAAATTTTAGTCAGTTGGACCTAGAAACATCAGTTTCAACCCATACTGAAACATTGTATGGGCACAAGTGATACACTTCAAGTTACGTGAAGTGATTTGAGGAAGGATTATTCCACATTTCCGCCCAGATTGTGGTTCAAAAACATCCCAGAGAGCCAAAGATAGAGTTTGCGTTCCAAATTCTGAAACACCTTTCTCATTCACTTTGCTTAACAATTTCACATCTATTACAAACTGAAATGTCCATAAAAGTAAAACTACACTGTGATGAAGACAGAGTGTCTAACAGGTCGGATTAATGAGACTGACCAATAATGAGCGTAATCCGAGTTTTTACAAGATGCTAACAGGAGCTGAAGTTCAGTTTGTTGCTTCCAACTGTTTGTAGAAGTCTGTCCTCTAACTGTATGAAATACCTGCAGCAGGATCCATATGAGTGTATCCACAGAGAGAGCTGCACACATTTACACACTGGAACGATAGCAGTGATTGCATTATCTATATCACTATCGCTGACATGGAGACAGGATTGATCAGAATATTGGCAAGTCACACTGTGGACTTTTCTTCACCTCAGACAGGTGGGCTGTCGCACAAAGTCACAGTTTACCAGCTGCAGTTAAATCATTTTGTACAAAGCAGCTGTCCTCAGGTTGAGTCCTGACCTCCATCCCAGCAGTCGGAATATTTTCATTTTACTGATGGTATAGTAGTAGTTAGACTATCATCACACATAGACAGAATTTTCAGAGTTTAGTCTTTTTGTCTATTACCACATAAATATGCATACTACACCACTTGATGCACTGTTCAGTCTGTGTGGGACAAACATCACACATGTACTATGGCTGTCCCTGTCACTGTAGTGAATGTATCCAACCAAAGTCACTGGGAGCATTAACATAACAGTGACCTGTGTCTGAATGACAGAATTGTGTCACATTAACAGAC
>NW_007577921.1:365754-401913 GCF_000690725.1 Stegastes partitus
CACTGTATGGCCACTGTTTAACTGATGAATAAGGTGAAACCTAAATGAAGGATGAAGTGTGAACAGCAGATCAGATAGATAGAAATGATAAATGCAAACTCACAATGTGTCCAAAGTGGACCTTGGTAAAAGAGAACGTCTTGAGCGCAGCGCTGGACTGCCTGACGGTCGTCTGGATGGTTTCTTTAAGAAACTTCTCCATGTACATCCCAAAGAAAGGCCACGCCTGCTCCAACACCTGAACACATGAATAAAACAGAGCATATGAAAACGCCTTGATTCAACACCTACTCAAATAGCATACATAACTTCACTTGTGCTGTTCTATTCCCTGGGTGAATACTAGAAGGCATGTTGCATTGAACTCTTTGTATGTTTGAGTTTCAGTTTTTCATAAGCTCTTTTATAAAAGAACAGAGTCACATTCCTTGCCATAAACTTTATTGTAAATGCAGTGTTTTAGTGCTTAGACTTTCACCCAGACAGACTTATCCAACACTGTGAATGTGGCTACTTCATTGCATTTATACTTCTTGGTTTTATGGTAACCTGGGACATATTCAGAGGTATCTATTTCATCTTTCAATGATTGTTGCACAATGTTTTCTTCATCACTGTGTTTATGTATTTCAATGGTGGGACTCTGAAATATTCAATAACACTTCTATAACACCATAACCTACTGCCAGAACAGTGAAAGCATGACAGTGAGTCTAACTGTACTATTGTCTTTCTGCAAGAATTGGTTTAAATTTTATACATTTTAGGTTATATATTGATGTAGTTTTTGTTTGTTGTATATTAGTGAAAGTCAAGTTTAGATGGCAGGACGTCCTTTCCAATCAGCTAAATGCATACAGCCTCAGGGGCTCGTCACCTGAAGGCTCTTATTCCATGACTGGCATCGACTGAGGAAGTGTTGTCTGGCATATTCTCTCTTCCTCAGTTTTACCAGATGAAGGTCGAATAATCCAAATATTATTTCCAAGTTTATTCAAGTAAATGGACAATGTGTGGGAAAGCTCTCATCTCTTACCAATAGATATTCCCTCCCACACACCTCTAAACAAAAGACTGTAAATCTTTAGAGCCAAGACATGTTTTTTGTCATGATGAAATAATGCCATTGACAATAAATGCAACCTGCATGTTGCTTTGGAGCTAATTTATCTCTTTGTCCCCTACAATGGCATCGTCCAGATGCTTAACATTTCATGTGCAGTCTATGCATTTAATTTTACAGCAAACACCTCATCAGACAAACACAACAATCATGGAGACCAACAGACAATATTTGGAAGTGACACACATTTGCATTAAAAATTAAAATCTTGCTGTCAGACTTTAAAATGACACAAACTCTGACACTAAACTTTCCTAAAATATTACTGTTTTTTGATATATGTTTAAGTAAAAGAGAACATTTCAGCATTTATCCCTCACCGCTGACTGTTGCTACTCAAGGTGTTTAACCAGTCAGTGAGACATTGCTCCAGAAAATAGCACATTGTCAATTTTATTTATTTATCAGGAATCCGTTTTTTTTTTTGTTTTTTTTTTAAATAACATACCAATTGTTGTAAAAATGCTGAAAATCAGATCTGATAATCAGTCAGGCCAATATTTGGCTGACCCCTGCAGTGTAGCTGCTGTCATAATGGTTAGATTAGGTGATGTTCTTCATCCTAAAATAGATCTAAAATACAAAAACACCAGCTTGATTTAGCAGACTGACATCTACCTAACCTTGACCCCATAAACCACAAAGGTAGGACAGGATAGGAGAAGTTCATTTTAGTACTGTACCTTGTTAACCCACTGCACTTTCTCAACATCAGCGAACTGGACCTTGGGAGAAAAAGAAGCAGTGACATTAGAAGTTGGTCTGTAATCAACTTTAATCAATATCATCCAAACAACACAGTGGCATGCACGATGGTGGTGATGGAAGACATTGTGGTTTCATTCTTTCTTAGTCACCCTTCATGCAAAATTTATGAGTAAATTTACAAGAGATCAGTCAAATGAAAAAGTCAAGTGCCTTTAAGACGGGCGGATCCAACTCAGAAAAAAATTACATAAATACTTTGCATTCCAGAAATTCCAGTGTTCCTGAGTTATGAGCAAGCACAGCAGCATTTGTTTTAAGGCTTACCAAAGCTTCTCTGCAGCATCACAGCTGTGGACTGTAACAGAGGTTTGGAATTACAATTATTCTATTTATTTCTATTATTCTATTCTATAAAACTTATTATCACTAATTATTCTAATACACAGCATCCGATGGGCCCACATCTTGTCAACATAAACTGAAGTGTAATGAGGGAGCTCTGCAAGACGCTAGCGAGGGAAAACTTACCTGAGACTCAAATGACATTTGCCAACATCTATGAATACGGTTTGAAAAAATAATGGAATCGACGAAGTACTGTACAGTTTTGAGGTAACTGCACTTTGCTGAAATATCTCCATTTTATGCTACTTTATACTTACATTTCACACTTCACTTTCTACTTCACTACATTTATTTGACAGCTTTAGTTACTTTAAAGACACAGAATTTACACAACAGATAACATACGAAGGTCTTAAAATGCAACACATTTTTTTCCAGCCTTTTTGGCTTCGGATGCAAAAAGCTGGAAGGAGCAGCTTCACCAAATACTGACTTCTCCCTAATGACTACTCACATGGTTGCATTTCAATGAATGTTCACATAATCCAGTATCTCACAAAAAAAAAAAAAAATCCCAGATTAGAAAATTTGTTTTAAAAGTTTAAAAATGGAGCTTTCAGATTCCATTGTTGTATATAAAACTGGATTCAAAGTAGTTGTGACCTGCAGCAGTTACAACACTAACATGCTGCTGACACACTGATGCTTCACTATTAATAATACAATGATATAGATCAGTTAGAGGGACCACACCTGCACTACTACTTACATCTGGCTACTAACACTTACTTAAAGGCGATTTTCCTTGCTTTTACTTGAAATTCAGTATTGTAACTTTGCTGCATTAGTACATTTACTTAAGAAATGCATCTGAATACTTCTTCCACCACTTATATAACTTATTTACACTGGGTGGAAATCAGGAATCAGATCTGCTAATCTGCTTATCACATGCAACATCTGGAATCTCTCTCTCACACACACAAATACAGAAGGCAGCAAGACACGAACTGCCCCCACCAGACAAAAAAATAAAATAAAAACGTGATCTGATTTCACATCTATTGTACACATCACATTCCTCTGACATAAGAAGAAGCTCTCTGGCTTATTGTCTTATAGTCCCGTGAGTCACTTTTGGACAGGGTGTGGTGTAACCAAATGTGGAGAGGTGAGACCAGCGGCAGACTAACAGGACATGTGGCTGGCTTTTCCAAGAGTATGGGAGGTTCAGCCTCAGTCCTGCTTGTCATGCAAATACTGTTGTCATGGCAACAGGGTGACAATGATGTCCTGCAGTTCAGGGCTAATTTTGAGGATGTTTTTACTAAACTTTGCATCAAAAACATGCCACTAACCACAAAGCATATTGAGGGTTGGAGCTCTCTGTAATGACTGAATGCTGCTGGATGTCTTTGCTGGCTGCTGAAGTGATCTTAAGACTAGTCAGTGACCAGCAGTAGGTCTCTGATGATACCCACACCAGCAGGGATACGTACCCACGTTGCCATCTGTAGGTCACTCTTCAGCCCTGTGTTGATCACGCGCGTCTCGTTGTCCACAAACTCGATGGCACCTCCGATCCGCGCGTCCTTCCACCGTCGGTTTTTCTTCCACCAGGTCACCATGAGCATGCACAGCAGCACCCAGCTGATACTGAGGCCCAGGTAGCCCGTCAGGTAGACCGGGTAGAAGAGGAACACGGCCCGCCCGAAGTACATCAGGAACTCCATTAAAAGGCGGTTGACAGCGGAGGAGTTCAGCTGCTCCGAGCTGCCCCCGAGCCCCGCTGCCTGCGCCGGGCCGCCTGGATACATCTGCCCGTCGGATGCCATTGAGTCGGTACTCCCGCTGAGGGACCCCGGTTCCGAAGGTCCAGAAGAGTCGCTGCCTCTCGGTGCCTGAACTGATTGACGTTGCGCTCACTTTAGCTCGGTTCTCTGTCAGGAAGCAGGGCAGCCAAACTCGGTGAAGTGGTAAAACCGGGAGAGTCCTAAAACTTCCGTGTTTGTAACTTCTGAGAGGCAGGTATAGACACACCTGCACCCATGGGTGAGGAATGCGTTCAGAAAAAAAAGGAAGAAAGATTCCACCTTAAAAAAGAAGTGAAAAACAATCAATATGGTACTTCTGCTGCTGACAGGCATCTCTTGTACAGAAATGCCGTTTTTTGTTTTTGGGTTTTATTTTTTTAAATATTGAAAAATTGAATAAATAGATAAATATCCCGATGAAACAAATGTGGCAGTAGGAAGCAAAAGTCCTCTAAAATGAATAAAATTACTTTCTTTGGGGAAAAAGCGTATTTTAAAAAATAAAAACCTGTTTATTTAATTGTGACATTTATTTCTGTAGTCATTTAGTAGTGCACTTGTGTGAGCTTCTTCTAAGGTTTAAAGTTGCGATAAACTAGTTTGAGAAACCGTTTCTGCAGTAATACACTCTGTCTTGCAGATGGAACGTATGGAGTGCTATTTAATTCAATGGTAAATAAATAAATAAATACATGAATGTATATATAAATATTCGTATGAAATAAATATTGAGGCATTAAGACATCAAAGTTCCCTGAAATAATTACAAGTTGTGCTGGGGGATGTCCTTTATTTAGATTTTTTTTTTTTAACATTTATTTATTTTGAGGATTTATTTCCAAGGAATGTATTTATTTATTTAGTTAGTTATTTGAATTCTAAATCGGATATGGTGGACATATGTGCGTTTCTTTTAGGTTTTAAATAAATAACTAAATATCCCAGATATCCGTACCAAATAAAGAGGTATGGCAAAGAAATAAATCCCAAAATTAATCTTAATCTTAATCTATCTATCTATCTATCTATCTATCTATCTATCTATCTATCTATATGTTGAAAAAAAACTGTCTGTGAGTTTCTATTGGGATTTAAATAGATAAGTAAATATCTCTATGACATATATTAACATGTCAAAGAAATAAATCCAAAAATTAACAAAAGTAGTCTTTTAAACATGTCCTTCGAAAAAATAAAAAGTTTTTTTTTTTTTAATTGTGACTTTTATTTCTATATTTATTGCCTGCTCAATTTATTTAAGGATTTATTTCATGAGATAATTAATTCATTTGTTCATTTAATATTGAATAAAACGCACAGACTGTTTAGGAAAGATTTAAAAAAAAAAAAAAAAAAGGCGTAGCTACCGTCAGGTCACCCGCTGGTTTCTGTCCTGAGAAAGTGAACACTAGGGAAAAAATTTAAAAAAATAAAAAAATTAATAAAAAGTAAAGCCTAGTATTTTTGCTACTTCCTGGTTGACATCTTGGATTTTTGGAGACGAAACAGCAGATTGAAAGAGGGCGGAGCCGGAGAGCAGTGATTGGTCAGAATGACTGAGAGCCGAGGACGCTGCTGCTAACAGCGTTAGCTTCCAACAGTGGAGCTAAACTCTACAGGTGAGTGTTAAAGTCACCTTAGTAACCTGTACTTTTGTCCACATGTGGATAATATCACATATAAAAGCAGTGACCTGTAGCTGAAATTACTGTGAAAGTGAACACTAGACTCTAACACCCTGTTTCAAAGTTGTTCTGTAAACCTCAGGTTATGCTTCCTGACTCAGTGCTAACACTGATGCTAAATCAGGTTTGTCGGCGTCATAAATAAGCCACCACAGCTGATCAGTCATAACGTTATTACAACCTTTTTACTGCTGCTGTCTCGACGTGCTGTTCGTAGATGATCAGCAGGTAGAAACTAAACCAAGCTGACATTCCTCCACAGAACACTGTCACTGATGAATGCTAATCTCCCAGTTCAATTAATGAAGCTCAGTTTAACTGTGTGATGTTCATGTCACTGTTCTTTGGTTCAGTATCAGACTTAATGCCTGTTTTTTTTTAGCAGCTTTTGTTCATTTCACTGAGAAAAAACATCTGTTGAAATGATCCTTAACGAGGTTTACCCTCCATGTCATGAGCAGCACACTGAACCACAGAGGTTATTGGTACTTTTCTGGTGGTATTTCATGTAAAACAATCCAGCAGAACAATGTATTGTCACATACCCATGTGGAGCTCATGTAGTCAGAGTGCTGTTTATTTTTCATTTTTCTAAGTCACTCACATTATGATACATTAGAATAAAAAAGCATAAACTTGATCGTAAATCTAAGGCACGAAACTGTCCTCGACCAGGAAAACAAACACCTCCATACAGTTAGAATATATGACAAAAACATCCCACTTTCTACTGTTTTACATTCATACCCTGCCGTGTACACTCTCGTATTTAATCTTACAGCAGCTGGAATGAATTGTACCTCACTGTTTGTGTCTTTTCCTTCCAGCCATGATGGGAATCATTGGGAACATCTGATGTGATCCTGAGAGCTACGTAGAACATGAACGTTCGGCTGCCTGAGCTGGAAGAGTCTTCTCACCTTCTTCATCCCTGATAGGAAGAGCAACTTATGTCATCCTCATCTATTCCAGTAACAACAATAATGCTGCACTGCCGATTCAGCTGCCTCTCTTCATCATGCACACTTGTTTTGTGACTGTTACGTAATAACGCTTCACTGTAAGCTGGACAACACATTTATTTTACCCATGTATTACATACTTTTACACATCTTTTCAGTTTAGATTTGTAGTTTTTAAATGTGCAATAAAGGCATTATTGAACTTCTTGCCCTGAATGCTGTAATGTTTTAATGCTGCGTATCTGCTCTAAATGATAGCAACATGTACTCTGAGTTGTCAATATGCAACAACAGCAGAGATGAAGTTAAAGGCAAGTAGTGGAACCTGTGAATACAAAACAGTCTCCTCCTTCACAACCGGATGAGGTCTTCCTTCCAGACCAACTGTCAATCAATCCAGAGCAGACTGTCAATCAAGCAGCCACGCCCCCTGTTATATATAAAACTTATATAACATTCAATATTGAATTATTTTCAGACTGACCACCTGATCTCTGGGTTGGACCATTAAACTTAATGAAAAAAAAAATCCTGAGCTGTAGAAAAGCTGCATTTCCTGATCTGAGTTTTGCTTTTTAGAACTGAGGTCCATGAGAACCAGAGCCGTACAGTATTGCAGGTTTTCAACACTTCCGGTTTGGCTTCATTTTTCAGTCACGGTTGCTGCGTCCATCTTTCTTATGCAATCTATGATAAAATGTAGGGAACCTCTGTTCTTTCCTGGAGTAAAACTGAGATAAAATAGACAAACTGCATGTACACTGATGCAGTCTGTCCTGTAGATGGCGTCAGAGAGTCTAGCAGAGAATCTCATTTTAATAAAGCTGTGTGATAAGAAGTCTGTGATTTCCCTTTGACCCATCTGATGAATCTGGAAATTTACCACTGTAAGAAGATTTTGGCACTAAATTTCACTTTAAGTCTCCATTCAAGCATTAAAGGTCCTTTTAGATCCTCTTATTAATTCAACAACTGTAGTATAAGTTGCAAGCATGTCACTAATAAGTCAACAGGAATTAATTTATCACCAGAACATCCCATCAGCACAAGTATTTTTGTCATAGGCTTTCAAGTTTTAATATTGACCTTCATGAAAATTTTGTTGAATTAGTCTTCAAATTTAATTTTGGTGATATTTACACTGAATAAAAATCTAAACACAACACTTGTTTTTGCTCCCATTTTTCATGAACTGAACTCAAAGATCTGAGACTTTTTTCTATGTACACAAAAGGCCTTTTCTCTCAAATATTATTCACAAATTTGTCTACATCTGTGTTACCGAGCGCTTCTCCTTTGCCAAGATAATCCATCCTCCTCACAGGTGTGGCGTAACAAGATGCTGATTAGACAGCACACGTTTTGTACAGTAGATGAATATTTGAAGGTATAGCCAGCTAGCATGGACGGATGAAAGAGTGAACTAAAAGGGGTTGGAAAAAATCTCTTTAATATATAAAGGGCTGAAATGCACTAAAACTTTTGTCTTTACTCAAAGTCTTAGTGTTTAAAAAGAACCCTCACTGTTGGTTAACTTTTCGTTTGAGGGTGTTTTTCTTTGTTATCTCTTTTCTTTAGTCTCTTTAATACTTTTTAATATGAGTGAGCTAAACATCTGGTATGGCTTAAGGATCGTCCTGTCTGAAAATTAATTTCCACCAGTGATACACTTAGTGGCTTACATGTAGCTTAAAACGGGACGCAACGACCCACTTACAGTGAACATTTCTCTGTTTAAGGGATCAATAAAGTTTATCTTATCTTACCTGTGTTGTAACCACCGAGTGACACTCCATGTCAAGATGAAAACCAGTAAAGTCCAAGGAACTCTCTGTAAACCTGTGATAAAGGTGTGGTGTGGCACAAACGACGACAAGAGTATAAAAAACCATTTCTAAAGCTTTGAGAGAGCGAAGTGGCCTCAGTCACAGAGTGGGCTGCCTTGCCAAACCAAGCAACCAAGCAAGACAGTCCTTGATCAGAAGGAGAAGAGGGACTTCACTGTCATTCTAATAGATCTTCAAAAATTCTTTACAGAGATGGGAAAATCTCCCAGAAGAGCAAGTACCTCAGCAGCAT
Organism: Stegastes partitus; assembly: GCF_000690725.1. NCBI lineage: Eukaryota > Metazoa > Chordata > Actinopteri > Pomacentridae > Stegastes > Stegastes partitus. The sequence goes on from NW_007577921.1 coordinate 374,471, forward strand.
TTTATCAAGCAGGATTGTATGACGGAGCAGCTCGACAGAAGCCTTGAAAGTGCTTGATAGCCTGCTTGGAGTCTGACAAACTGCTCTTCAAGGACTCCAAAAGTATTAAAGATTATCTGATCTGATGAGACAAAAGTTTTGAGGCCAGAACTCTAAGCATTATACCTGGTGAGCACCAAACATTGATCATCACCTGCTAATATCATCAGTCCAGCGAAACCTGGTGGTAGCAGCATCTCACGATGGGGCTATGGGCCAACAGAGGCAGAGAAGGTTGTCTGCAGCCAAATGCAGAGAGGAAGGAAGGGATACCTGCTACGGAGTGCAGCAACCGACGGTGAACCAAAACATAGAGCAAAGACAACACTGGAGTGGCTTCAGGACGAGCCTATCTGGCCTTCAGTGTCCCAGATAAAGCCCAGATTTAAACCCCATAGACAATCAGAGGACAGACGTGAAGGTAGCTGTTCACAGATGCTTCCCATCTAATCTAATGGAGCTTGACAGGAGGTGTCAGAAAGAAAGTAATTAACTGTCCAAATCCAGATGTGCAAAGCCTACAGAGACTTAGGTAGGTTGCCAAAGGGGCTTCTACAAAATACTCAAATGAGTAGGTCTGAATGAGAGTGCTCGCATTTGGTCTTTAATATGTTAAAAATAAATAATGTTTCTATGTTGTCACTAATTGAGGAAAATGTCTGTTTTATTTCAACTTAATTCTACAACCTAAAGCAAAAAAAGTAAAAGAGTCTGAATACCAACAAATGACTATGATTTTGGTACTCAGGGATTTCTTCTTTGGATGTTCTTGGATGCAATCCAAGGAGACAATTAAAAAAATAAAAAATAAATAATTCGTCAGATCTAGAACTTGACTTATTCTGCACAGAATAAATAGCAATGTGGTAACTTTTGCAAAGAAGTTGCTGTAATACGAATTCAAAATCAGCAATTTTAAACAAAAGTTTGGAAGTTGGTTCAAAAAGAAAAAATGTTATCTTAGATGGGAAGAAACTAAATCATAATTACTTTCTGAGTTGGATTTTTTTATCATGACTGAAGAACGGGGCCGTAGTTGGATGTAAAAATACCAAACAAGGAGTGAAAAATAGACCATTTGACTTATTAATTTGTTTGGGGGATTAGATTCCTTTTTTTTGTTCCTTCTTAGAACAAGTACTGTCGTTCACAGCTGTAAGTATTTGACTTGATTATATATTTATTCTTCACAAAACAGTCAACACATTTATGTGCTTCTTCATTTGTCTGGGCTTGTTTATTGGAACAGCGGTTAACGTTCAGTTTTTTTCTTGCAAAACAAAAGGTGATTATTAACTTGATTTATGCGCACACAGACAGGCGTATGTAATCACGTGATTTCCTGGAACAGAGATGTTACTTACAATCAGTCTCCCAAGAGTCATAAAAACTGTTCAGTGGAATTTCACAGTGTGTTATGTAAAATGTGACTGATTTCTGTTTGCATGATAAATCTGTAGGATGTTCACTGATACATTTTCAAGGCACTATCTAGGTCTGACTACTAACAACTGACCCTTGTGATCATCGCCTGTTTCTTTAAAATCTGGAAACAGCTAATACAGTTACACCATAACACCTATTGTGAGTTTAAACTAACTAGATTGTTAAACAAATGCAAGAATAATGTTGTGATTATTAAACGGTTATTTAATGTTGTAAGGCAGTATCTTCTTTTTTGTCATCTCAGTGCATGGCGGTGTCACTGGAATGTAATCAAATATTCAGGATAAGCCTGGCTGTCATGGAAAATAACAAACATATTGGGGTTGGGCATTTTGTCCACGACGCTGTCGTACTTCTGAACAGACGAGGTTCCCTTGTCTGGTGGTGCAATCATGTCTGCTTTGCCGACGGTGTAATCCCCAGTCAGCACTTGGCAGACGTACATGAGTTTCTCCCCATTTTGATTTGGCTGGGAGTAGGTGTCACTGGCAGAATAACTTGCATTGACTGCAAAGTACGAGCCTTTGCCAAAACATGTAGCTGAAAATGAAACGGCAGCGAAAAATCAGTGAGCAGATCGGTAACATATATGACATTGCTTTCATTTTCTTTTTTCTTTCCTGACATCTATCTATCTATCTATCTCATACTATCAAGTCTCTGACAACAGCAAAAATGCCCCAAAACTTCTCACCGTTTTTTCCTGCATAACTCCTGTTGAAGCCAAGTTCATTGATAGTAGTCGCCGTGGCTTCACACGTGCCGTGGAAAAGACGTTTCTCGTTGTTCTGATGGCCATTTCTCAGCTCCATGTCACGCTTCTTGATCTGATAACTGCTCCACAATGTAGGGTTCTGGATCCTCTCAATCTAAGAGAAGGGCAAAGTACATTTTTGACCAATCTGCTGTGAGTTTACTGTCTTCTGTAAACTGCACTTTAAACAAATTTCATTTAACTCACGTGCTTCACAAACTGTACAAGGCTAATATGAAAACAATTCAGTATCAGCCATTGATGATGCTTTATGTTCTTGTTCAATCAAAAAAATAATAATAATAAGAGTGATTTCCCAAAAAACACAAAAGTTTAATCCTAGCAACATGTCTTCTGTTCTCAAGAAATATCTGCTGATACCATGTGATTATTAAGATATCAAAGTGGAGCATGTTTAATGTTACCTTGGTAACCGTTCTATTGCAGGAGGCCTGGAACAGATTCAGGATTTCAGTGTGCTCTGGTGTCCCAGCAGTGATGGTGACTGCGAGACTTGTGGTGTTATCTGGCATGGTATCCCACTGCTCAGCTACATCTTCATCTAGTGGCAAAACAGACAAATTGCATTTTATTGTTATTGGAATTAACAATTTTGTCATTTTTTATGGCTTAGAAAACCTGTGGCAGATGCCAGACCTGTAGAAAAAGCAGCAAGAGAATTCATGATGCACGCTACAAACACTCAAAGATTTCTGGTTTGCGAGGACTCAAAAGCAGAATGAGAAGTAACTCCTCATTCATCTGTGAAATACCTTTTAGTTTGTCAATTCGCTTTATCTGCAGGGTGCTTCCCGTGCTGTCAGCGGCTGGTCCACTTGGCATGGCGACTGTGTAGTCTTGACCGAGGACTTTGACTTTTACATTTGGTAGATTCTTCTTCAGTGCTCGCTCAAGCTCAAAGTTGGTCTTTGCATCAAAACTCTGAAACTGAGAGCCCTGCTGCTGGTACTGCCAGTCTACCACTGTGCTAGCCAGCTCCACCTTCCTCTTCATCTCCTCCTCATCTCTCACCTTCTTCAGCATCTGATGGATCTGATTGCTGGCTTGGAGCACATCCTTGCTGAGGCCCTCAATTGTAACTGAGGCTTGAGCGTTTATGATTTCAGTTTTTATGCTGACGCCCAAGGTCTTTTGGATCTCAACAATCTGCTGGTGGTCTGCACCAGAGAAGCTAATGATGGTGTAGTCTGAAATCGTGACACTGGTTTGCTCTGTGGATATCAGGTTGTCGATCCACTGCTTGGCTAAGTCTACGTCAGCCTGTGTGTCACCGCAGATATGAAAGCAGGCAGGGTCCACTTGTAGACCCTCGATGACAATGTCCCCCTCCATTTGTAGCTTTTCAGTCCTTTCGGAAACAAAAAATGCTGAAAGAACAAATTGCAAGACCTAAGTTAGAATGAAACATTCAAAACTGAATACAGACAAGGGAATGTGAGAACCAAAATTAGCTCTGTTTCTGCATTTACATTTGATTTTGGAGCCAATGTTTTCCCACCACCCTTTATCCTTAGGATCAGACGAAGGTGTTGCAACGGGCTTTGGGTCAGGTGTTTCTCTCTCTTGCATGCTGTTGTAGAATTCCTTTAGCATCGGTGCCTGGAAAATAACTATGCGGACTGTAGTCAGGGTACTGGAGGTGTTTTGGCTCAACACTTCAATCACTGCATCCAGCATGGCATCTGCCACCTGCCTTGCTTGTACATTTCCTTGACCTAAAAAGGCAAAGCAGAAATAAAGTCTTTTAAAAAAGATGTGAAATTTGTTCTGTGGAAAGAAGGAAATCTATTTAATATCCATTTAAATCCAAAATGCAATTTAAACATTAAAATTGCCTTAAACTGAATTTCATACTTTTATTATGCCTTCAATACCCTCAGCTAAAATATGTTTGAGCATATATGTCAAGACCTTACATATAATAAATTACTGAAATCTGCTCTCACCTGTGCCAATGGCAGGAAATGAAATAGAAGTGTAGTTTTTCACACACATTTGGAGTGCATCTTTCACAGCCTCGTTGATTTTTACTGGGTCCGTCCGACCAACCAGGTGAAGGATCTTCTTACACTGCAGGTTACCTGGCTGCGTCATTATCATGTCCGTGTTGGACTGTGCACCTAAAGGTGTAAACAGTGGATCGGAATGATTTTAAACCATGACAACCATGAGCAACATTTCTTATCTGAACAATCTTGTGACTACAGAATTGTCTAATTATTAATTCAGTATCTACTCTATCACCTCGACAGAAAACTGATTTTGAGGTTATCTCTTGGTTACAGTGTCATTAAGTGAGTAACATTACCAAGGGTTTGGCATTCGGCTTCAACAGCCTGACCAGCTGCATCCAGAATAGCCTTAGATACACCTAGAGAAGAAAAAAATAAAACTTATATCAAACAAATACATACAAAATGTGATGGGTTAACGAACGCACAGTGTGCAACTAATTTATGGAATTCAAAGTGTGGGATCAAGAAGGTGACATATGATTAGGCTTACGAACAAAATGTTCAGTTTCTTTCCAACACATTTGGAATCATTATCCAACCACTTCTGTCGATGTTGCTGCAACTTACTTCATATAATTAAGGCTTGTGACTGGCTCTGGGTTTCTCTGTAATGTGGTACAGTTACTTATAATGTTCTCTATCAGCACTGGAAGTCAATTTTTGTTCAGAGAACCTCAAAAAGTATACATTTAGATAAACTAAATTGACATCATAAACATCTGATGACTAGTCAACTATGAAAATCTCTGGTCGGAGGCAGTCGTTGCCTTATGGATGAATCTCATTTAAAATCATTTTGCATGATTGAAATATGGGCTGGAAGGTGGTTAGCACCGTCGCCTCGCAGCAAGAAGGTCGACGGTTTGCGTCCCAATGAGGACACCTGGGATCTTTCTGTGTGGAGTTTGCATGTTCTCCCCGTGCAGCGTGGGTTCTCTCCAGGTTCTCCGGCTTCCTCCCACACAGTCCAAAAACATGTTGAGGTTAATTGGTGATTCTAAATTGTCTGTAGGTGTGAATGTGAGTGTGCTTGGTTGTCTGTCTCTAAGTGTAGCCCTGTGATAGACTGGTGACCTGTCCAGGTGTCCCCTGCCTTCACCCTAAGTCAGCTGGGATAGACTCCAGCCCCCCGCGACCCCAGTGAGAATTAAATGGTGTATAGATAATGGATGAATGGATGATTGAAATGTTCCCGTTCATGCTAATATTTACCTGACTTAAGAGAAAAATCGTCATTGGAGGAGTTGACAATGACATCAGTGGTCTCCTTGGTTATGTCTCCTGTGACGACCTGTACAGTCACCCTCCCCATTTTAGCCTCATGCATTCCTGAGCTTGAGGCAACTTTAGAGAAGGGTCCTCCTGGTGGTGGACATAACCACAGAGCGTACAGAAAAAAATGTTGTGGCAAATACAGAGTAAAAATGAAACTGAATGAAAATGAATCTGTTAAAAACTGTAACAATTCAAAACTGGTGAAACTGTGAAATAGCTGGCTGATACAAACACAGTGTAAATTGGGAATTACTACTGTAAATATACAGCTTTATAAAGATTTGCCGGGTGTAAAACAGAATACATGAAATCTTGCTGAGTCTATTAATACATTAATTAATGTGCGTCATCTTTACATTTGTTCTAATACATTGTAACTACAAATAAAAAATAGACATAAAACAATGTTGCCTACCTGCACTTGGTGTGGAACTCGTAGACACTGAACCACTAGAGGCATTGGGGAACTTCTTCTTAAATTCATCACTGAAAACCTACCGACAGAGTTCGAGAAATCTTCAACCAAAACACATAAATTACATCAAAGCAAAAAAAAAATAAAAAAAGTCCTTATGTCCTTGTAAAAAGAGCTTTTGTGGTGAGTGGGTGGATAACACTGATCTGGCCTCACAGTTCATTTCCCTGTAAATGTTTGCATGAAATTCCTTCAAAGCTTGTTATCTGTGCTTACCTGGATAGTCTGTGCATCTTTGGGGTACAGAACAATCACAATCTTCTTTAGGTGCTTAGGCTTGTTTTTACTGCTGAATGACAAGATTTTGTCCAACATCAAAGAAACGACAACGTCTTTAGGGAAACCCAGGTTTCCAGTGCCAAAGGCAGGGAAGGATATGGAGGTCAGACCAGTATCCTCTGCCTTGCCCAAGCAATCCTTTAAGATTCCAGTCAAGGTCTGAAAGACACAGCATACATATTAATACCACCACTGTTCATATCTAAGTGCACTACATTTATCCAGCAACTGTATATTGAAAGTTAATGATGTTGTTTACACAAATTAGTTTTACAGAGAAAATGGAACTTAAACCGTTTAGCTCTAAAGTACATTCCTTAAGAAATGTTTTGACTTTTCATCAAATTCAGATTACAAAAGTCATTTACTATTCATGACATAACACTTCACCTTTTTGGCTGCGCTACTGCCACTGTCCCAACGAGGTAAAACTGCATGAAAAACTTGTTTGCTCTTCAGTTTGCAGCCGTCGGTGACAACAACTTCCCCGATAGTTCCACTGGCGTTGCTTGCTGTAACCAACTGCTGAAGTTTGGATCCAGCCGCACTCAGGATTGCATTTGAAACTGCCCCTTTGTTAAGTGCAAGATCTTCAGACACAGTATTCACGATCACCTCCGTCTGAAAATGCGTTTTTATATACCAGAAAAGTCAAGCATCAGTTCAACGAAAGTCAGTCAAACACAAAATCAGTCAAGCCCCACAAAGTCGGTCATATTAACACGTTAGCGCTAGAGCACAGGATCAATAATTACTGCTGTGTACTGTAACAGTCTTTAGTCTCTTCATGTGGACTTGTTAACTATTTGCTTTTGACGAAGTATAACAAAAAATGTTAATTACCGTCGCAGCCTCTATGTGTCCTTTCGTAAGAGTGATGCACACGCCCTCTTTAGTTTGCACTTGAAACAAGAAAGGGGTTGATCCAGCAGACTTCACAAGCGTAGACTTGGTAGACGTGGTGGGAAGAGTTTGTTGAGAATGACTGACACCATTATTTCCAAACTCTTGTCTGACGGCTTTCTCCATAGCCTGGACAACACTGTCGTCGTTGTTCACCAGATGAATTCTCCTCAAGGTGTTATCTTCATACTTCTCATCACAGTATTCCTTAACTGCTTTGACAATGGTGCTTGCACACACACTGAGGGGAAAGCGAAGGGCACTGCTGACGGCAGGAAGAGCAACAGAGATGCAGCCATCCATTTCAGCAAGTTCTAAGCTTCCTTTAACAGCTCTTTTTAACTGCGCCACAGCCTTTTGGGGTTTAGCCGAATCATAATGTGGTAACTGTGCGTGAATGATTTTTTTGCAACGCAGCTGCCCTCCAGCACCAGCTATGACACAGTCTCCGGGCTTGAGCTGTCCCTTCAAGCTAATTTGTCTGTCCAATTCATCCTGCAACTGAGGGCCCGCAGCATTCAAAAGTGCTGTAGAAAGATCTCCATCGTCTTTCAAGATCTCATTAGAAGCATTGACAACTGCATGTACCGGGTAACTGCACACATCTGCCTTGCAAACAGCTATTTCCACTCCATCAGTTGTCTCAACTTGGTATACAGGTTTTGGTACTTGTCTACGGGCTGAGTCATTCTGTCCATCAGCAGTCTCGTCAACCAACTGGACCAGACAACCGGTTTCGGTTTTCAGTGTGGAAACATACATAGTTTCATTATCCTGGAAGAACTTCTTTCCTCCAGGCTTGGGGATTTCTAAAGTGTCAAAGAACACAGAAGAGACTAAGTTTTCCACCAATGTCTTGCAGTTTACCACATCAACTCTTGACCCGCTTAGACAGATGGCGTCCTTTCTGTATGACACCACCACCTTATCTTCCAATTTCTCCAACCACGATGTGTTGAGATTTCTGATGTATTCAACGATGACATTGGGCTTGATCTCAGCAGTTTCTTCGACTTGAGCATTCTGCGTTAAGAAGTTGTCAAGTTCCCTGCTAACTTTTCTAACACTATCCTCTGGGCCAGACACCACGACTTGTTTACTAGTGGTGTGGATTCGAGTTCTGCTGCATGATTTACTGTTGTCACTCTCTAACTTACTGACCAGGCACTGCCACTCTGGTTTCTCCAGAACATTAGTGTCTTCAACATCAATGTACTCAGATTTCAGCAGGCGTTGCAGATGGTCTTCAGCATCATTAAGGTCTTTGTCAGAAACAGCAAGGAGCTGCACTCTGTACGGATTGATCTCAAAGGCTGCATTTATTCCTTTAGATATGAGGAGAGCTTTTGTCAGCTCCTCTTGTTGCTCCTTCTTCAACAAGTCAAGAACATACTTATCTAGCTCTAAAGTTTGCCGTTTTAATGCAAACATTGCTTCCAATATAACTTTGTTTGCTGCAAAAATCTCATCCCCTATGCCAGTTACTTTTAAATGGGAACTGTCTTCTCCAAATGACATTTTGAGCTCTGGGTACACACATAGAAGCTTGTCCTTGAGACCATCTTGACACAGGATGTGGAACACAGATGGTGGCACTTTGATCTCTTGTGTTACGCTCGCTTTCTCCCTCTGCACCCTTTTTGCGACATTGTCAATGACTTCAGAAATAGTTTTCTCGAGTCTGTTGACATTATTCACTGGACCGCCCACTGACAAGACACCATTGGCTTTATCAGGCACTACAACTGCATCTTCATTCTTAAGCATCGCTCTGATCTTCTCCTCAGTCTCTTCCCATACATCTGACTTTGGGTGGAACTTCAGGGATTGGAATTCTGACACAGCTTTTGCAAAGGCTGACTTCACAGTATCCCTCCACTCTTTGATAAGGATTTTGGCCTCCTTTTGCTGCAGTAGTGAAGAAACAGGACTCAAGCGCACGGTAGGTTGGTCGAGGTTTACGTTGCAGAAGTGTTTTGCCAAGTCACTACGAATGGTCTCTGCTGCTGACTGATTGTCCCTGAGGTATTTCCAGACGGTATTGTCGATGGGTTCAGAGATCACGGCAGGAAGTTTTAGTGAAGGCTTGTCTTTGCCATAGAGGACGATTCCCAAAGATTGATAAAAAGGAAAAACTCTGATTTCTTGCTGCTTGATGCAATGCTTCGTCTTCAGAATTTTGCTAACAGCTATAAAAAGAAAAAATAAAATCAACTGCCACATGGTCTACAATGGTTGTAATCACTGTCACTGTATATCATTGGCATATTGTACATTCACAGAGGAATATCAAAGGTGTAGTTTGACTGAACTAACCTTTGGGGTCTTTAAATGTCACGACGGCAGACTGTTCCACTTCATTGAGCACCACAGTTTCCACATCCCCACCTTTCTTCTCAAAATAGAGGCGGAGCATGTCTTCGTTAAAACTTCCAATGTCTTCGACAACAACTTGCTGTGTGAGTTCGAGAGGTCGGACTGTTAATGCTTTCTTTTTGAACATTTTGTTTTGGGGGCATTTTGTCACGAAGTCAGTGTTTTCTGTAAAACAGGGATGAAAAGTTAAGAAATATTGTAGGATCCCTTTAATATGCATAGCTGATTTAAGTACACCAGTTTGTCAGGTTCTATTATGAGTGCAATCCACGATTTACTGCTTTACTGGATGTATATTCTGGTTATTCGGATGTGCTGACTAACAACAGAAATTTCATATGGGCTTCCAGTATTCAAGGCGAGGTTGTCTCTGTGTTGTTTTACTGCTTTCCTTTGGTGGTTTAGAGAACTCCAATTCACCTTTTACGGTGTCTTACTGCAATGTTAACGTGAAGCAGCACCATTGGTAATCCATCATTGGTTAAACTTAACTTCTTTAGTTTTTTTGCAGACGGTAACACTGCAGTATTTCTAAATGCTAAAAACAACCAGACATACGATTATACAGGTGCATCTTTGATTGTCTGTACAAGGAAAACTGTTTAAATTTGCCTTTTTGGAACTATTACTGCACACACACACACAAGCATATCCTAAATGAGTACCTTTTCCACTCTGGAAAGTCACCACAGCAGAGGATGTGTCACGAAAGATTTCCAAAATGTAGCTTTCGGATATAATGTTCTCTACCAGCATTTCCAAAAACTCCTGGCTTGCCGTCTCTGGAACATTTCCTAAAACAGCTGAGGTGGAGCAGAGCTCTTCATCTGCTGTGTCATCATCTCTGCCTTCGGCTTCTGTCTCAACTTCAGCTTCAGTGTGGTGTTCATCAGCACTCAACTGTTGCGCTGTTAACGAGACATAAAGGCTAAGTGAATCAACACTCATTTCTTGCACTAAACAGTCAATTCTGGATAAAATCACTTAATGTGTTAAATTTGGTCCATAACGTTTTTGCAACACTTAATATTTATTTAGGTGGCATCCTCATAAAGACTTTAAAAAAAGAAAATCTAATTAAAAAAAAAGTATTTTGATGGTTAGGCTTAACTTGACTACCGTGTTGTGGAAATTTTCTATGATCTTAATAAAGTCCGGTAGTCTGAGTTGTCTTTGTCTTGCTTATTCAAAGCTTTGAAGGTACAGGTCATACAGAATGCAAGCAATCTGCAGGAGAGTACACATGAGTGCAGGCAGCATAGTATTCTTATACATGTACAGGCGTGGTCTGTACTCCAACAGTAGTATAACAATCCCATGCTGGAAAACAACAGCTGGGTGTCCAGGACGCACTCATCCGCAGACATTAGAAGACTAAACACACTGGATCAGGCATCAAAAGTCTAAACACATGGGATGCACAACTTCTTCTTCCCATGTACGGCCACTAGTGTTTACCTAGATGTTATGAGAACACATTTTTGGGCCTGAAACCTTTCCACTCAGCTTTAATGAAACTTAGACAAACTTGCTTTGACATTCTTAATGCAGATGCAGTATTTTTCCATTACAACCGTCTGCTTCCTTTTTGCCACTTTTTCAAGCAGAGTAGTGAAGTTGCTGCCTTGCGGCATTGATCATACTACCCAATTATTATTATGTTATTTCCTGAAATGATCTGTAGTCTATCCCAAATAAGACTGAAAAGTTATCACCATTTCTTAAAGCACAATCTTTGCACATCTGCCTGGTGCTTAGAGTCTGTCCTGTCAACACTGACTTGGAGAAGGGAGGAGTGACCTAACAGCCATTTCAGACATTTTACCACTGTGACAAACATTACAGGGCTGTCATACAGATTTTCATGTTTTTTGATATATATGGCACTTAACCCACTAAATAAACAGATTGTACAAACAGAAAAGAAAAATGGAGACAGAGAGAGGGAGAGAGAAGGAACATGTGGCACATGCGGAGAGGGGAAACCTTAAAATAGATCCTTATGTGAAGAAATACTTTGGCACAAATCGATCCAGTTCAAGCCCAGTATGAAGGTGGCACAAACTCTCAAGTGTCTCTGATTAAAAACAACATGTAAAAACTGAACAAATAATTATCTTTCTTTTGAGTTCAGTGATTAACAGCAACACACTCTTGACAAGGTATCTTTTGGTAAAGGCAAAGCCTGAAGACAAACAGATGGCCACCCGGCCCATTGTCAGTAAAGACAGTGCCTTTCAAGAGGTTAGAAGAAATGAAAAGTAGTCTGGTGAATTTCCAGTTACTGTGAGGCAGGTGCTTTTCCTGAGGTACTTGTAATTTGCTTATTATATGCAGATATGATTAACAAGACCAATCATGTCAATAACTTCAACAAACATTTTGTCAAACATATGCATAATGATGCACAATTATAGGTCGGCTGTATTTGACTACACATTTACAGTACTGTATAATGTGAGAAGATAAGTCTGTCTGTGTGTGTGTGTGTGTGTGTATGTGTGTGTGTGTGTGTGTGTGTGTGTGTGTGTGTGTGTGTGGGTGTGTGTGTGTGTGTGTGTGGAGATTGCAAATTTGCGCTAGAGTGTAGAGTGTAGTTGTGTACATTTGCTTTACTCACAAGTCTTGTTGTCTTTGTCAGAAGACGCTTCCTGTATAGAATTGAAGAAAGAAAAAAAAAAAAGAAAGATTTGAATCACATTTTTTTTTTGTGGTTACACTGACATCTTGTGTTTGGAAAAGTGTGAGCAGAGGGCTGTACTACAAAACAACATTAGTGGGTTATGGAGGTATGTTGAGCTTAAAGTCAGAGTTTTCAGCATCACAAAGGTGGCTCTCTTTTTACCTGGATGGATCTTCATGGGAACTGATGCTGTGGAGCTAATCTGGTCTGGAGCAGGTTGTGTTCAGAGTTTCGTATCTAAATCGGCTGGAAGAGGCGTCTCCCTTTATTCAAATTGTTTCCTGACGATTCTCTATGAGCAATAGAGATTCTCAGCTGAGGGAATGCGTTTCATCTGCACACACCCTGAGCTGTGCGTTACTAAAATCACTGAATGAAGCCGTGTAGTTACAGTATCACACACTGTATGCATCGTGTTGTCATAGGAACCAGACATGTATTTAGTTGGCGATGCAGAAATCACACAAATATGTTTTTATATTTGGCTTTGATTTGCTGTCAAGTCTGTTTACTCTGCTGCTACTGCAGCTGATAGAAAACAGATTAGAAAATGGATTATTCTGCTGGTATTTATTACAGAGAACATTCAATCAATACCATTAATTTCACTTTGATTTGGCCAAAAATTCAAGTGATATCCTGCATTATGGGACAGTGTCAGACCTAAATGGTTAAATATATTAAGTTTAAAGTTTAACAAGTTTAATGTGCAGCTGTCAGTTAGAAATAAGCAGCTACATTGATCAGTAAAATAAATATATTACACACATTTAGCAGTTTTTTAAAATTTTTTACCAGTATTCCTGTATTGCATTATTTGTAGTAGCAGCGCTACTAATTTTTATATTCCTCATTGTTACCCATTTTACCGTGTTGCCTGAAGCAGCTCGTTTCATTTTGTGCAGAGTGAAGAGTCACATGATGTGTGAAATGTTCCTTTTTATGTGAACGCGCACAAAGTATGAAGCAGAGTGCCTGAGTTGGCAAAGGAAGTTGAAAACCACCTTTGTGATACCCACGATCTCCGGCTGGGGCTTTAGTTTTTGTCGAGTGAACTTCGAAAGCCCGGCTATGTCAAACTTGCTTTGTAGTACACCCCTCTGGTTTGACAAGGACACATAAATATAACCTCTGTGCCAAGGAAACAGAGTCCAGTAATGCTCTCCAAGTGCTCTGTGTAGTGTTTTAGAGCTTGTTAGTTGCTCACTGAAAGGGCAGAGTGAAGAAATCTAAGCATGCAGCACCGCCTTGAGCATATAACTCACATGACGTGATATGGAAGCAGGCCAGGGCCAGCTACTGTCTTAAAACACACCCATTTGAATAGTTGAAGTCTAGAAATGATCTGAAGAGGAAGGAAAGGATCCCCAGCAAATGAGAAATACTTTGTTGTTATTGTAATTTCATACAAGAGGAGGACAGAGGGTTAATCTTGCAGAACGCAGTGAAATGATTGCAGTTTCACTTCCTCTGTGACCTCAAACAATAGGCCTTAAAGCACTGACACATAGAACCCCACTCATGTAGAGACCCACCCAATGTTGATGAAAGCAGAGATTTACACCACAGCTGCTGACAACGTGTGCCTGACTTGTCGTGACTTTTTGTGCACACTCTCACCTTTGTAGTTTTCTCCTCTGTGGGTAAGCGGACCGTCATCTTCAAGACGCTTTGACCCACACTGATCTGATGTGATGCTTTGGCCAGAACATTTCTCTGGTCTGGGAGAAACACATGAACGCGCCTTGAGTAATGACGTCACTGACAGCGTTTATTTTTTATTTTTTATTTTTTTATGTCGCTGTTGTTGTTTTCCAAACTGACAGATAAATCACTTAATAAAGCAGGCTTTGTGTAAATAAATAAAATAAAATAAAATAAACACTTCCAAACTGTGCTAAGTGAAAAAATACGAACTCGCTTCTCCTACCTTTCTCGCTGCGGAAGCGGAGCAGCGCCGTCCTGCTGCCGTCCTCATACTCCACTTCACAGTCTCCTCCACCGTTAGACTTCTTACTTTGGAAGTATTTCACGAGTTTGTTTTTTAACTTCGGTAAGCTGTTTTCTTCGAGCTCGACGAGCAGAGGGTAAGAACCTGCGTCAGCCATCGCTGCCGGCCGGACACCGTCTGCGCGAAGCTACTTTCACTTTTGTTTCTTAGGAAATGCAACGGCTGCTATCTTTATGACGGTTCGACCGGAGCCAGGGTGGATTGGCTCAGACTGGCCCATTGAGGGCAGGACATTTGTTTCCAAAGTCGTATGAACGTAGGATTGAGTTAAACTTGGCCAACACCCAGATGTGAGGCGGTTTGAAACGCTCCCCTTTTCTTTCTCTTTACTCTTTCGCTTTCTGCTTTAGCTCGGTACTTTCCAGCCGTTGGTATGTCGGTGAGTATCTCGTTTCTGCATTATAGCCTACATTTTAAAGGTGAAAGTACGCTTTGTTTGTCTCGAATTTCGGCGTTAACGTATAATAAATAAAGGGTTTTGTCGCGAATAATTAGCATACAGCGACTTGTGTGGTTGTCTCGCGGACGTTGTGCGTCAGAATCGGCTCGCTCGAGATTTAAAAAAAAAAAATGGCGCACTGAGAAACTAACAACGGAGTTAAATAAAGTGTCAACTAAATTATATACGCGCAGAAGTTTTTTTTGCCTCATTTTAATCAGGTTTTGAGTTGTACTGTCAGCATTTAGGCAGCAACGTGTGCAAATCAGGTCAGTGCGATATAAAGACACCCACTGAGTGAACTGCAGGAAAATCTAATAAAACATGAAATATATAATTATTGAATATGATTTTTCAGACTTTACATTTTACAAAAAGCAAAGTGAATGACTTCTGCGTCAACAGCCAAACAACATAATATGCATGGTCTAACCCCAGGAACTCTGTGCAGGAACACATCCTGCTTTGTGCTTTTGAAGCAGGTGAATGATTACTGAATGGTATCATTACCTTCCACATTGAATGTCACTGTCGCCCTCTACTGGGTGGAAAGGACAACAACACGTGTATGGAAATCCAGTGTGCTGTGGGTCACCTTTTAAGGCCACAAAAGCTATTTTCCATCTGATAAGAGTGCCAAAGCAGACAATTATTATTATTATTATTATTAGTGTCCACATCACTGGGATTAATTTCCTCCTTAGCTGATGGAGTCTTTGTCCTGCGATCAATAACGTATACGTTTGCAATACATTGGCATTCTGAGCCAGTCAATTATGAGCTGCAGACTTAAGGGGACTGTTTTAAGTATGCAATGATCAAATCTCAATTAAGGATCATGATTTGGTGAATACCTGCATTTATACCTATTAATAATCCCAGCGGCCATGTTTTGATTTATTAATAGGCTCTATACTGTTGTGGTTTGACTGATGACAATTGCGTGAGGCTACAACTAATGATTGTTTTCAGTGTAATGTAAACAGAGAATTATTTTCTAGATTTAGTTGTTTTGTCGATGAAACGTCTCCTCAAAGGTCTTGTTTTCTCCACAATCCACAGATATTCAGATCACCCTGATAGAGGAGTAACGAAAGCAGAAAATATTTGAATTTAAAGAGCTGGAATCAGAGAATATTATAATTTAATAGTTGACAACTGATCTAATATAGGTGTCAGCTCTACGTATTCTGTAGCATATGAAGGTGTGTTCACTCATTCTCACGTGATGTTGTTGTCTTTATTTATTATAAATCTCATTGGGTCCATTTGTGATGTTTGAGATGTGATGCTTTTGTCGTTACATGATTTACTGACACACAGTGTTTCCACAGATCCGTTCAGAAACCATGCAAAGTAAATTAGATGTTCCTCTTCATGGACACTCACTGAACATTGTGAAACGCAGTGGACCTGCTCTCAGCGATATACTGAATAGCAAATTTGGATGTGTGGCCACCTTTGACGGTGTGGACTTTGAGAAACATCAGAGCATTGCATCGCCGACCGTTGTCCCAGAGAAGAGGTTTGCTGCCACGCTGCCAAACGGTGTTGAGGTGGATGTGTGGAAGGCGGATCTCACCAGTTTCCCAGTGGATGCCGTTGTGAATGCTGCCAATTCAAGTCTTCATCATGGTGGTGGCCTTGCTCAAGCTCTGTCTGAGGCAGGTGGTCCTACAATCCAAAAGGACAGTTATGATTATATCAGCAAGCATGGTGACTTAAAAACAGGAGAAACATTTGTCAGTGCTCCTGGATCACTACCATGCAAGAAGATAATCCATGCAGTGGGTCCACATCTGATGTATAATCCAACGATGTCTGATGTTACACAAGCTGAACCGCTGTTGAAGACGACCATCTGCAGCATTCTTGACAAAGTTGAAGAACATGGTTTCATGACTGTTGCCATTCCTGCTATTAGCTCTGGGCTGTTCAACTACCCCCTGCCAGACTGCGCAAACACCATAGTGTCAACTGTGAAACGCTACTATGAAAAGTCTTCCCGTCAAACACATCGTCCTCCAAAAATCCTCCTTGTGAACCATGACGAGCCCACTGTGAGGGAAATGGAGAGGGCGTGCCGTCAGATATTCGGCAAACAACATCAGCCCATGCTTTACAGCCAGGCAACAGCAAGCAGAACCAGAAGTGCTGCCAAAACCTCAACTCCGACTGTCCAGATTGGAAATGTCGTTCTGAAAGTGAAGAGGGAAAATATAGAGGAACAACGGGTAAGAATCGGCTATGTGTCTTCGCTGTTTTGTAAAAATGATTTTTTTAACTTATTCTATGACATCTGATGTGAACAGCTGCTTGTTTGAACTGTTATTGACTGTACAGTATATTAATATGTGTTCTACACTAACTGTTTTTTGTGATCCAATGTGGTGTTTAGATTTTTGGAGGCTTCGAAATCGATGCCAATCATCTATATTGTTGCTCTGATCCTTTCATAGTCACTGTTCTTTTTTGTGCCCCCTCAGACAGATGTCATTGTAAACACTGCATCACCACACAGAGACCTAAGCCAGGGTCAGATCTCCAAGGTTTTATTACAGAAAGCTGGTCATAAAATGCAAGACGAACTGCGTTTTGCTAAGATGATGGGACATGCCATTCCGACAAAATCCTACGGGCTGCGATGTCGAGAGGTGTATCACACTTTTTGCATTGACAAGGACCTCCCTAAAGCAAATAAGGTACAGTATACAGTTTTAAAGCCCAAAATCCACACTAGAGGGAGTTATTCTCTCCCACAGAAAATGTCACTTCAAACTCTCTAAAGCACTTGGTTTGAGGTCCAGGCCTCCTTAAAGTTTTAGAGAGAGTTTTAGGCAGAAGGTAAGAAGCAGCAGAAAAAATATGCTGTTTTTTGAACATTAAAGCATACTAACATATTCTAAAGCAAATTTTTAAACTGTAAATTTGTATGATACTGGCTTTAATTAAAAAAATGATCTAGTCTGCTGTGGCCAGAACTATAAATACATCCAATTTAAGTTTGTCAAATCAAAAAAAAAAAAAAAAACATATATAGGAGATTTCAAGAGTTAGTTCTTTGAAGACAATGACAGCTGATTGTGCAGATGATTTTAAAAAGTGACACAATTGAAAGCTTAGAATAATATATATACCATACAGACAACAAGTATTACTATCTATAAGTTGCTTAAGTATGTCTGTGTCTTTGTCCACCTATTGATTCATTTCAGATCCTTTTTAAGTCAGTATTGGAATGCTTACAAAGAGCAGAGCAAAGTCAACACCAGTCCATCGCTTTTCCTGCCATCGGCACTGGAGCCCTTCGCTTTACTAAAGAAGAATCTGCCTCCATCATGTTAAAGGCAGTGATTACCTTCGCCCAAACGTGTCGAAAGAAGATGGAAGTTTACTTTGTCATATTTCCTTCTGACTATGACACATTTCAGGTTGTATTTCAGAAATTCAGTCATGATTTTACTAAAGCTGTAATGTCATAAATAAGTTTCATAGATATTTGTGTATCTGTTAGATGGAATGTGGTTATGTATTTACTGTGGCGTGAAACACTCCTCACACCTACTGAGAAATGCTGATTTGTCCAGTTGAACAAGTTTGGCTGCTAGTGCTCCCTAACTAAGGAAAATGCCATTTATGCTTTGTTAATTGTCTCATATGAAGAATATATATATATATATATATATATATATATATATATATATATATATATATATGTGTGTGTGTGTGTGTGTGTATTAATTAATAACCTTCTCTTTCCAGGCTTTTGAGGAACAAATAGGATTTCTTCAGCAAAATCTCTCACCAGCCTCTCATCACAGCCCTACACCTGGTAACAACAATATTTCCGTCCAGTTCAGTTCAGACACCAGATGGTGGCAGATAACACTGTGTGAAGCATGGAGGCCAACAGACAGTAAAAAAAAATCATCTGTAAAAGATTTAGTGTTGCAACCACTGTTTTTTTATTTTTTTATTTTGGAGCTTTTGTATGATGTTCTGGCAACACATTAATTCATTCATAAATAAGTGAATTGGTAATTCAATTTTTAAAAATGTGAAAAAACACCAGAATAGACCTTGTAAAGTATTAAGACTTTTACGTGTATTGGTAATGCGTATGTCCTGAAAGAACAGATTTCTTTAAAATATAATACACTCTTAAAAACATATAGAAAGCTTAGCTGTAGCTTACTGTTGTTGGAGCCTCCATTGCATTCGGTAAAACAAATGATCTGTAGAAAAAAAAAACAACTATAATTCAACTAACCTTGTTTCAGATATAATTAAAAATAATTGTTTATAATTATCTTGCCACAGTGATTCTGTTGTTATGTCTTTTTTTTTTAAGCAGCAGCAGCAGCATCACCACACAGAGATGATCTGCCCACCAGCAAAACTCCATCTCCACAGATCAGCCTGACTGGCCTCTCTGATGAATCAACACGCGAGGCTGAGAAATGGCTCACTCACCTGCTCGTCAACTCCGGTACTGTTGAAATCTACAACAACTTCATCCAGCACTTAAGTGAGACAGAATATCGGCAGCTGGCTCGTCTGAAGAAAAAGGGTGTTCTCATTGAGGAGTTTCTTGCCAACGGTCATGCATGCATAACTATAATCGGGAATTCTGAAGATGTTGCAGTTGCTGCGTTGCAGGTGGAGGCCATGCTCTGCACCGTCCAGAAGAAGTTTGTCTCGGAGGAAGAGTCTGAATTGCAAACTTTGACAGCTGGTAAAGTGTTCTTTGAAAGAGAGACGGTTAAACGTGAAAGCAAAGAGTTTGCAGACAAAGTGACTGCCTTCAAAAATGTGGGGCTGAGGATCACAAAGGTACAGTATGTACAAATGTAGCATGCTTAAAGTTGTCGTAGGACACTGGCTTTGTAATTTGGTTTATATTACAGTTTAATTTTTGATGTCTTCATGTGGTTTCATGAATAGAAATGAATGATGCTGCATCTAATCGAAAAGTAGTTTCAAAGGGGACACAGTCTTTTCTCAAACTGGGAAATGTTGAAATGAATTTATGTAAAAGTCTGTGTCTTGTTTTGAGGCAGTGCATGACAAGTGGCATACTTTACTTTTAGGTGGACAAGGTGGAGAACTCTGCGCTGAAGCTGCTGTTTGAACTCAAGAAAAAGCAGCTGGACTGCCGCACTTCTCAAAGAATGTTGCAACGCATACCTGCACAGTTCTGTGAAATGGTCAGCCATATTGGATTCCATGCAGAGTATGCACCACCTGAAGGTATGTTAATGATGCCACAAACAGCATTAATGATAATTTACTGATGTCGTTGGATATAATATGAAAGGCTAACACATGCAGACAGGTGACCAATTACAGGAAAAACCAACATAAAGGGTCTTAGCAGCGTGTTGGGGCAACTTGTGCTGCAAGAACAGCTTTAGTGCTCCTTGGCATCGCTTCCAAAAGTACCTGGAACTCTACTGGAGGAATGAACACCGTTCTTACGATGGCTGTTCCCTCATTTGGTGTTTGGACGATAGTGGTGGAGAGGGCGGTCTAATGTATCAGTCAAAAATCTTACAGGTGTTTGGTTAGATTGCAAACCATAGTGTATGATTCGCATCATTTTCATAATCCTCAAACCATCCTCTTGTAAGAAACCACTGTCCATCGTGATAAGAATGTTTCATCGTATGATAAAGGTGATCACTCAGAGCAACTTTGCATTGATTTGCAGTGACCCTTTCCTCTAAGCAAAAATAACCCAAACCATAACCAGAGCGTAACAAAGCCACTGGATCCCCTCATTGTAGGGGTCAACAGGTTTTTTTCCTTTAATTTGTAACCAGCATAACATCCAAGTGAGAAGGGATGTAGTAACAATCTATGCTTAATAATCTTCCTCTTTATGTAGACCCAGCATATGGCGAGGGCATCTACTTCACTGATAAAGTGAAGAGGGCCATGACCATGTGGAAGGCGAGGAATGAGGAGTATCTGTACTTTGTGGAGGCCGACGTGCTGAAGGGGAACTCCACCACTGGGAGAAGAGATCTCATTGTGCCACCCACTGTGGGGACGGATCCCAGCATTTTGTATGACAGTGTGACTGGAGGGTCTGATGTCTCCGTCATATTTAGCGGCTATCAAGCTCTGCCCAGGTACATTATCATCTGTAAGAGGGTTTAGATTTTTCTAAACAACCCTGAGTACATCCCTGGCAAACATATTTACTATTAGAAATTACAGTTTGCAGTAAAACCATTAATGGACATCAGTATCGTAAAACTATAAACATGTCAGCTTTATTTTTCTTTTAGTTGAAATTTGCATAACTACAGCAGTAACTTGAATTTCTAGTTTCTTTTGGGATGATTGAGCTGCGTTATATAGCAGCACTAGTACTGCGAGGAGTGGCTTAATCATTTGTATATCAATCAATGATCCAGCTTTAAAGATGTGCTGTCTTATAGCAGCAATATTACACTTTGTCCATTTGTGTATGTCATGTGTTGAGGGGCACCACACCATGTTAAATCTCTAAACACCATTAAAGCAACAAATCATTCACTGGTTTCATTTTGTTTGGAAAAAGAATCAAATGTGATTCCTGATCTAACAGATGCAAAGGTTTTGGGAACAGGGATGTGCACTGCGCCACAACAAAAGGAATGTAATAGTTGTAAAATGTATCTTACACGAGGATTATCAACTCCAATGAAATTAATCATTTTATATGTTTGTAATTAAGTCTCAACTCTCACTACTTAAAAAATGGAAAAGATGCTTGACGGAACAGACCACAGCCCTTACATGTACCCAACTTTGCCAACTAATAAAGTACATTTGAATCTCAACAACACAACAAAACCCGATCAGCTACGTAGCTTTAATAAAACTAAATACAATTTACGTTTTTACAAAATGAAACATGTAAGTTTTTATACATGACATATAAAAATACATAAAACCAAGTCCCTCTTAATCATAATGATACAATAACAACTGCTAGAAACCATCTACTGAGCATCAAAGTTCATCACCTTTGAACTTTAGGAATTGTGTCACAAGGAACTCAAAACCCAACTCATCGTCTGTTTACTGGAGCCGTGTTTCTGTCAACAGAGGATCAGGTCTACTCGGTTGCCATTTTGGTTGCCACCTAAGTGGAATTTAACTCAAGAAACAGTGAGAGACGTTTGAGATACATCAGGGAAATGTCCCGTCTTTAATTTGTAACCATTACTTTACAAAAATATGTGTAACCATAATATCTGACCTTAAAATGAAAAAAAAAAAAAAAGAAAAGCACACCTCTAAACACAAGAGAAAGTACGACTGGATATCAGCATGTATTTGTGTATTTATCACTGGCAATATTGTCACATGGGAATGATTGTCTATGTAACTGTTACAGCTAATAACTTGTAGACAAAGCACCCTCAAATGTTTTGACACACCTACAGCAGTAAGCTAATTACACGGAACTGTAATACCGACGAAGACCATTTAACACGTCGACATAAACAAGGAATCGCTCCGGTGCGCGCTGGAGTGACGCTACATTCAAGGAATAATCTCGTACCCTGGTGTGTGAAACTTCCTACGGCGCGATATTGACGTATAAAAGAAAGCTGGCGTGACGAGCAGAGAGGCCGGGGTTTGTCAGGAGGGCGGGCTGTTTGTAAAGTGGCTGGCAGTTCTCATCATAATGACATCTGAGACGGTAAAAACCTCAACAGCAGCTGCCCGCGCTAACAACGTGCTGAGTAGATAAATGTGGCACATCTGGACTTCTATGTAAGTAATATAACAGAGGTTGGTCCTGTTTCTATCAGTATAAAGTCCCAGTTATTTTTTTTCCCAGTGTGAACATTTTGAGACAGTAAATCTTTTTTTTTTTTGTGACTGACATTTATGGCTTTCTCTTCTAAAGCTGTTCAGACTGCAGGTCCTGTCTTCTACTCTTTCTACACTAACTACAGGACAACCGTCACCAATGTGTGGCTAAGAAACCCTGCAAAGTATGGCCACCGACTTATTGTTTCTGTCAGCTGGTCCCTGACTCCCACAGCTTTAAATTACAGTCCTTTATCCACGCCCGCACTCAGTTTCACAGATGCAAACACAAAACCTGATTTCCACTCTCACACGAATGCAAACGTCACTCTGTGCATTCAGCTATCTCTGTCCCGTCTACGAGCAGCGTGTGAATGATCCCGTCTCGTCTCTTCCCGCTGCTCACCGCTTTCACACAGCAGTTGTGGTCTCCGAGTGTAAAGTGCGTCTCTGTGCCGTCATCCACAAACTCCCCCTGCGGGTGCAGATCAGAAAAGTGTGGACAAACACAGCAGTATTATTTGCTCTTGTGCTTCTCTATATGCAGAAAATGTAGAACTACAGGGTTTTGTTTTTTCAAGCTTTAGCAGTTACTTTTGGTTAACAGGATGGATAATGCAGAAAAGTTCCAGGACTGGTGTCGCAAAAGATATATTTCAAACCCAAACTACAAACTATGAGTTTTCACCTTCAGATGATCAACCAGCACGTCTACAAAGAGATCCTGCGGCGTTTGCTTTGTTTGAGAAGAGGCAAGAGTTGTGGCAGGACAAGGCGTGGCTGCTTCACCATGACAACGCGCCTGCTCACAATGCCCTGAGCATCCCACAGTTCATGGCTGAGAAAAACATCGCTGTGCTGGAGCAACCTCCCAACCTCCCTTCCTCTTCCCCAAGCTCAAGGGGGTCATCAAGGGGACCCGTTTTGAAGACGTGGATGACATCAAGATGGCTGTGACGACGGAGCTGTGGAGGATCCCAGAAGAATCCTTCCAGGCGTGGCAGAGAAGGCTGGGAAAGTGTCCTAGACTCCAGGGGGATTAATTTGTAGTTTGTAGTTTGGATTTGAAATATAACTTTTGTGACACCAGTCCTGAAACTTTTCTGACGCACCTCGTACATTCTTAAATAAGTAATGCATCTTTTATTCAAACGATTTATTGTCATGCAGTAAAAACAAGTTAAGTTCTTAGTTCTGCATGTCTGTCTTGTGCCCTGATCAACCTACTGACAGACCACATTCATTCAACCACGCCCATCACTGTCATCTACTCACACATACTGAGGTAAAAGGCTTCTGTCCAGAAAACAACTTGCAGCATCAATGGTGCAGAAAAAGTTCATATCTGCTCTCGTGAAATGAGGATATTTCCCAACAAACCAGTGTTAACTTACCGCAGTCTCGATCCTCTCTCCGTTACACCACACATCCATTGTGTCTTTCTCTGGAAGAAAGTAAACAGAAAGATGCTGAATAAATTAATCAGCAAATGTTGGCCAATAAAAAGTTTTATGGTGTGACAAACAGTTGTTACACAAGCTGCAGTGTGAGTTGTTGTTTGTTGATATTACTGTTCGGTTTTGGTTTCAGTTTGTCTGATAATCACATGGTTTCCCAGAACAAGCACAATAACGTTGCCCTGACTGGAGTCTGTTCTCTGTCTTGAATTACTTGCAGGACTTTCCTTGATGACTACGTCTCCTAAAAATAGCAAATATATACACAATATCTATTCAGCTTTGACATGCATGATAAAAACTAAAAAATCAAACTATGCAACTGCTACAAAGACCTCAAAGTCTTGTTAAAACAAAACACAATGAGAAGAAAATGTTCTCAGAACATTCAAGTGCTTGATTTTGAGAAAATTTGCATGTTGACATGTTTTTTTTATTCACAAACAAATAAAACAAATAAAACTCATCAAATTGAATCGCCTTTGACACCTTAAAATGAATACCCTGCTAAATATTGTCCTGCTTCTCAAGTTCAAGACTCTGATTTGGCTGAAAGGTTCATTTAAATATCACAAGTATCACTTTGACTGGTCACGACTACCCCTGGAGGATATTTACTCCTCTAAAGACAAACAGGCAACACTGAGTTGATGTTAAGACTTGTGAGAACTTGAAATTGTTTACAAAGTTTGAATTGATTTTAGTCACATGTCCAATCCAGCTCGACTGATAAAAACACTGATAAAGATCTCTCTAAAACCGCAAAAGAGGAGGAGCTGGTGGTTTTAGTGTCGGCATGTTCTTGAGTTTAAAGTGAACAGATTGTCTGCAGTGTGAGAAAGCACTACTCGAAACCACACTCACATTTCTGCCACTTTGTTTTACTGCTGAGATCTATAGATAACCACTGCAAACAATGTGCAGCAGTTCCTGTGTGCGGTTTAGGCTGTGTGCCACCTGATCAACTGTCAGCAGCGCAATTATAAGAAGGATTATCTTGGCCAGTGGACAGAGGTGGCCGAAGACGGCGTGGGGATTAAAGCAGTTAAAGAGCTTAGCCTCAGCCTCCGGCACAATATTAGAAGGCAGATCTGAAGAGGCATAAATTGCGCTGTGCAGAAGATTGATTCAATGTCTAGCGGGATCGATTGTAAGAATGAACAAGTACAGCCGGAGATGACACAGGTGGAATCTCTTTAACAATAGATGCTCTCATCCTAATCAACTCACAGTGCGGCTGCATTATTTATATCGCAAAAAATCTCTAACATGGGTGTCAAAGCACCTCGGCTCATGTGAAATCACCACTCCTAACTCTACTGCATGACCTTTCATCCTAGAAGTGATATAATTCCATTCTTTTGGCCTCCATACCACCACACCAAGAAAAGAATAGAACTTTATAGATCCCTTTGGTGCAAACCTCAGGGAAATTGTTGTAAGAACAAAGGGGATTAAAAAAAAATGAACTTTTAAACCAACCTCTGTTACATTACTTGGTTATTTTGAATGTCTTCCCTTTAGTTTAGTTTTAGTTTAAATACCATGAAGCACAGTCAGCCTACTTTTACGCAATGTGCATGTGCTGACATTTTGATTTGACCTGTAACTATATTTTTAGTCTGTCTTTGTGTATTTGTATATGTATAGAAACAAACATCCATCCATCCGGCCATCGCCATCATCTGTAACTACTTGCTGGGATGCTTTTTGGGTCATGTGTTTAAATACATTTGCCTTCACTGTATTTCTTTTTTCTTCAATATGACTAGACTGTCACCGACACAGTAACACGGAGGAGCTCACCCAGCACCACTCTGCAGTCGATGCCGTCCAGGTTGAGCACCCAGGTGCTGGTGACCTTTGACCTGTTCTCCATGTACTTCTTCAGGCTCTTCCCGTTGATCTCCAAGGTGTACTCGTACGCGAAACCGCTGACTGCGTCGATGTTGATGGTGGCTTTGGTGTCCGACTGGCCCACGCTGAACGTCTCCTTCCCCACCAGCTTGAACATCCAGTCCCGTCTGAGGATCTCCTGGAGGTGAAATCAGAAAAATGAACTAATCCTGTGATGAGGAAGTGACTGGTACCAGCTTTAGGACAACACACTGTGGATGCCCACCTTCCCATCCACGGAGATGACCCTCTTCCCGGTGGTCGTGCCGTGTTCAAACTCTATCCTGTGGACTCCATCACTCAGGGCCACCTCCCACACACCAGCCAGATCATTCGACATGCTGACTTCTGCTGGAGACAACAGGCAAAGACGCTAGAGAATTAAATGGCGCATAACTGAACGCTGTGCACTGAGGGGCAGCCAATAAACGAGGCTAGCTGGTGAAAAACAAATGAGAGCTAATGTTACTTTTCTGTGTGAGTTTAACAGTGCCTCCACCAACACACACGACTGTCTAGGAGCGGTAAGCAGAGCGCTTAATGTGAGATGCTAAAAACATGGCTGATGATAACATGGTAAGTTACCGCTGTTACTGACGGCAAGACTTCCGGTGACAAGGATTACCCTTCAAAATAACAGCTGCCAATGCCTGAACTCTTGGGTCAACAAAACTGCCTCTTGAGTGTGGATTCAGTTAACAACCCTTGGAATCTTTCGTGATAAAACTCCTTTTACTTGAAAAAGTTAATAAATCTGACATTTACATAATATTTTCCCTACATTTGTTATCTCGATTGTGGAAAAATATTACATTAGATTCAACTTGATTGTCATTGCAGAGTATTTAAACAGCAAAATGCAGTTTTATATCTAACAAGAAGTGCAAGAGAAGCAGTAAAAGCCTGTTTTATACAGTGTGAGTATATACAGCATGTTGCAGGATAAACACAATGAACACATTAAGCATGTAAACATAACATCTGTAGATAGCCAGATAAAGAGATGAGTCAGGAAATGCCATGAATGTCTAATTTTCACATATTTTCAAAACAAATATTGCGATTTATGACATTTTTTTTTGTAAAGCTTCAGTTCAATATTAATTGTGTGACAGATTTCAAACACATGATGGATTATTACCACCTGAGAGGAAACTAGTTCATCCCACATATGAGCATTTCTCATATCATCACATAATTAGGACTAAATTAGCTTCAATCACAACTAACGTCAGAAAGTTAGAAACAATTTACTGTTTATTAAGTCTGATTGTGCCAAAGCCACATATACACTACCAATCATTGTGCAATCCTGTCTGTTATTTTGAACATACGATGACAACACAATGCTGCATGAATTTGGAGAGTTAAATTTCTGATTAATAACAAATTTAAAATGTGAAAACGTGCCATATGAGACACCATCAACATATTAACTGGTCTATATTCTAATGTAAAGAGAGACGTTAGGATAGAAATTGCTTCAAACAAGCATTTATTGCATATTTAAAATCGCATATGAGATAGAACAAGGGTCACAAAAGCTGTGACTGACTGTATTA
>NW_007577921.1:404002-404693 GCF_000690725.1 Stegastes partitus
GCCAGGGGGCAGCCACAGACTGAGCTGGCAGCTCCCTGTGAGCACAGTGTCAGCTGGACTGTTGCAGGTACTGCACTCCTACACTGCAAACAGTCATATGCAATTCGAGAAAGCATCAGATATATTAATCAATAAAACACCCAGCGGGACCAGTCTGATGTTTTTGCTCTTTTTTAAAGTGACAGTAGGCTAATCTGTTCAAAACTGCCCACATCATTTCTATACTTTAAATCCACTTTTTCCTGATAATATCAAAATCAGAATCACTTTTATTGCCAATGAGGCTTTTACATATGGGGAATTTCACACATCTAAGGAACCGATCCTGTCAGGTTGCCGGGTGGGGTCTTTACGTATCATTATTGTTCCTTAGGATCAGTTTCCAGTTGTGATGTGTGTACGGCTGAATTCCTCAAATGTTACAACTACACTGTTTCACAGTGTTGGAGCAGAGTCGCAGGTGAGTAGGTGTGCTCGAGCTGCAGCGAAAAATGACATATTGTTAGGAAGGCAGTGCTGTAGAGTTACAGCAACTCCATTTTAAGCTATGGGACTCCACACATACATGAGTTTTTTAGGAGTTAAGTCAATGGCCAGTGAGGGACTGTAGGTACATTTTCCTAATAATACGTAAGTATTTTAAGTGCTTGTGTAAATTTTGTTTGTGTTTTAAACCTGGACTTTCACTTGT
>NW_007577921.1:405544-406755 GCF_000690725.1 Stegastes partitus
CCCACTACCGACAGGCTGGATGAGTCCACCAGCTGCTGACTGAGAGCCTCGATCCATTCAGTCACTTCATCCAGAGTCCCAGAAATAAATCTGTAATTTTTGTGCTGCAGTAGTCCTGCCTTGGGTTCACTGTGTGAAACCTAACATAAGATCAACTTTATTAATCCTACAGTGGGGAAAGTTCACCGGTACAACAGCTCCAAAAAAAAAAAGAAAAAGTAAAAAGTGTAAAGTCAGTTCAAGAATAATTTAGAAACACAGTGAAAAATTTGTAAGAGAAAACATTATATACAGAAGAGGGTTTTTAATAAGACTACAATTGCCCCTCAAATGTATTCATACCCTTCCATTAAAGAAAAGGCAAAATTCACAATAGTCCCTCAAATCACTAGAAACTGAAAAAAGTAATAATAAATAAAAAAATTTGCTAAATTATGATTAGACATTGCTTTTGAATTGTGGTTGAAAAGAATAATAAAAAAATAATAATAATAAAAAAATGTCCCAAACAAATTAGAGTACTTTGCTGATGAGCAGTGGGCCAAAATCCAAATACCTGTCAACAGGTGCAGAAGTCTGATTGAGAGTTACAGAAAACACCTGATTGCAGTGATTGGCTCAAAGGGTTGTTCAACAAAATATTACTTTATGGGTCCCATCAGGCTTGTTTTTTTTGTTTGTTTGTTTGTTTTAATATTTCTTTTGAACCACAATTCAAAAGCAATGTCATGATTTTCATAAATTAAAAAAAAAAATTATTATTACTTTTGTCAATTTCAACTTATTTCAGTGACAGCTGTTGTTTTCCTTCCTTAATGGGAGGATATGAATACATTTGAGGACGACTGTATAGACACAAGGATGAGGTAGTAACAGTTATAGCACATGAGTGGAATGTAGGAGGGAAAAGTGCAGCGCTAACAGAGGTAGACCAGTGACGTTTGTATTGCAGCATTGGACCTGCGGAAACGCTCCTTCTTCCACTTAGGGCGTAGCAGTGTGTCGCTGAATGCGCTGCTTGAAGAGTTCACAGTCTGATGCAGAGGGTGGGAGGTGTTTCCTATGATAACGGACAGTTTGGCCAGTGCCCTCCTCTCTCCCACCACCTCAGTGGAGGCCAGGGGGCAGCCACAGACTGAGCTGGCAGCTCCCTGTGAGCACAGTGTCAGCTGGACTGTTGCAGGTACTGCACTCCTACACTGCAAACAGTC
>NW_007577921.1:409575-452441 GCF_000690725.1 Stegastes partitus
ACCAACAATTTTGTCCACTTGTGTATACACCACTTATCGCAATCCATGTTCGTCACTGATATTCAGCACAGCAAACCACAGCGAAAAACAGGAACATGGCCAGAACCCGTTGCATGAGACAGCGTTTCGTGTTTTAGCAGAAATTCAGTTATTTTGGTGAAAAAAAAAAAGTTGTTCTTCCTAAAATCTATTTGAATGGTCACCTGTTAAAAAAAAAAAAAAAAAAAAAGAATTATTTAAACTGTATTCATTTTGGATGTTGGAGGAGTGCTAAAAATATTAAACAGACAACAACAAAAAACTGTACAGATATGTCTGGCAAGTGTCGACCAACTGTGTTTAGCATGAATAACTGAGTAAAAAGTGTGAGTGTGTTGCAAAAGAATACAGTCCACAAATTACACTTGATGTTTTCAAAAGTGAGCTTTTTTTTATATACATTTTTCTGCCAGTTTTCTCTACATAAGAGCTCCAGACTGCATATCAGTTAAACCTAAATTTGCCATTCAGTCAGTTACAATTGTGTTGTACAGTATCTTAAAAGATATAAAATAACCCTAAACCATTGGAAAGCTTTCTGACAATTTTATCTGGTTTTGGCCTTTTGACTAACACAGTAACAAAACAATACAATAAAGACTTGTGTGATCAGACTGTGCAAAAACATATCTCTTCCTTTTCACGTCATTTTAGTTTTGCTCAACTTCTAGTGAAACGCGTTACTTCTCCCTTCCTCTCCTTTACATCTGTCACAGATCAACCGACGGCAGTTTGGATGCAAATGAGCACATCCACGTGCACTACTAGCACATGCACAGACATTCACGTGATCAATGGACACAGAAACACGGAATATATTTTATTGATAATGCACAAAACAAGTTGCAGGACAATGAAAAACATGCAGCACTTCAAGATTACAGCACTTATTATGAAGTATGATGTTCTGTTTCCTACCACAGAATTGTTGCACAAATGAAAGTCATCATCATAGACACACACAGTATGTATTGCTTCTGGAAACAGAGAGCAGATTTCACCACTTCATCCTGTTTAAAAGATTGCCATACCTGATAGCCAGAAAAACATGTTTTGTGCCGTTTTGCAGTAAAAGGTCAAAACTAAGAGGAGAACAAAGGTGTTAAAAAATGGAAACACTGCAGTGTCTCAAAACATTGCATTAGTAAAGGATTTGTAGGTCTTTTCATTTCATGAAGTCACAAACAAGCTTTGCAAAACTGTAAAAACAACAAATCTTAATATTTGCACCAGTTCTCAAAGCAGTGAAATGAAGGCTCCACCGAAGCAGGTTTCTCATCAAGCAATTTGATGGCAGATTCTAGTTTTATGTCTTTTTCTTATAGAACGTGAACCTGTTGGACTTAATTATCAATAATCCTTCAAGTTGTTTAATAAAAATGCGGTCCTACATGTAAATGTTACATCTGGGCAATGGCATGATCCTGAAGCCCTGAAGTGACGAACCAACTTTATTCATAGTCTTGTTCATCATCTACATTTTCTATATACAATCAAATAGGAGACTAATTACTCAGCAGTACTGTCTAACTGTTAACGTGATTCGAAGGACCTTTTGTTTTTTTAAATAAAAGTTTTAAATCAGGTGGGAAAAAAACCCAAACCTGGCTCTGTGGAAAGTTAACAAAATCCACTTAACCACCTAAATGTAAAAAAAAACACTGCCTTAGGATAGGACATGCCTTGACACATAACAAAGAAGATCCAACATATTAATAAGTGGTACATAGAAATGCTTTTGGCAGCTTTTAACAGAACCACACTAGAAATTTTATCGTGTTGTTTGTCTTTCTGCTAAGATCGATTACCTGTCAGCTCATGCTACGTATATTGTTATTGATGTTTTTTTCCCAAAAATCAAAGATTAATCATTAAAATTCAGACAGTGCACATAATTTTAGATGGGACATTTGACTCAGATTTAAATAATCAAGCAGATCCTTCTAAATATTAAACAGATGAAAAAATCACCACCAGCTAATCACCCATCAGGACTTAGAATTCACCATTAACGGAGGTGTTTCTGGATCTGATACTGCTGACAGAGCTCTTTTTGTAAGCCATCTGAAGCCTCTTGCTGATGAAGCCGTGTTTGTAAAGTGCTAAGAGCAGCTGGTTTCGGAACTTCACCCCGATGAAGGCGTACAGGACCGGATTCACTGCACAGTGCATGAAGGCTAACACCTGGGTCACATTCAGCACCACTTCCACTCTGTAGATAGTTTCACACGGCGGGGACTCGATTGTATCGCCTCGTATGAGCGTGTCGATCAGCACGGTGACGTTGTAGGGCAGCCAGCACACGATAAACGCCAACACCACTGCCAGGATGACACGCATGGCCTTGTGCTTCTGTTGACTGCGCGTGTGGAACAGCGTCACCACGGTCCAGCTGTAGCAGACAGCCATCACCACCAGGGGCAGGAAGAAGCCCACCGTGTGCCTCAGAAGACGTATGCTGACTCTCCACTGCTCACTGCTTTCGTTAGTGAGGTTTTCATAGCAGACGAACTGCTCAAGGAGGTCATCGTACGTGCTCTCCCTCTTAATCGCCACAGGTAAGGCCAGCGCTCCGGCCACCAGCCACACAACGCCGCACACCACTTTGACCAGCAGGTGATGAGAGGGCAGCACTCGAGTGGCTCTCACAATGGCAAAGTAACGGTCCACGCTGATGCACGCCAGCAGGAAGACGCCACTGTACACCGAGGCCTCCTGAAAGCCTGACAGGAGTTTGCAGGGGAGGTTGCCAAACATCCAACCGAAGTGCTTGTCCACCGCCCAGAACGGGAGGGTGAGACAGCAGAGGAGGTCTGACAACGCCAGGTGCATCAAGTAGATATCTGTGCTGACTCTACCTTTCCTCATATAGTAAACCACGTAGATCACTACGCTGTTACCAAAGAGGCTGAAAACAAACACGATGAAGTAGACGATCATCAGGCCCAAGCCGCTAAATTCAGGCACATTTAGGCTGCAGGGAGTAGATGAATCATCGTCTTCCCAAGAAATCGTGGAGTTCTGGGTTGCACTGAGGTACTCCTCAAGTAGTCCCTCGTCGTCATACTTTGAATAGAAAAAAAAAATCATTCTAGTAGGTAAGTAGCACAAGAAGCATTTCCAGTTCCAGATCTTATCAGCCTAAAGCACACACAGGGGTCCTGATCCAAAAATGGAACAAAGATGTGACCTAAAAAGTGCTTTTTTAGAGAATTCACTTCAAATACTTTTAGTATGATGTGCTCATCTGATACTGATGTTAATGAGAATGAAACAAGCTAGCACTACATCCAAATACAAATAGAGTGGATTTAAACCCAACAGCTGTTTTAAAAGTTAGACATTCTTCTTTGCTTTCAAGAGGTTGGTGAAAAAAAATCCACACCACCCTCATATATGTATAAGTCCTACAGATAAGAGCCACTTGAGCTCAGCATGCAGAGTAGAAACAAAGAAAATCAGCAAGCCACACTCTGTCCAAAGACAATGAAGTCTGTGATCAAGAAATAGCTCTGCATGCCAACTGAACAAAACATCTTCACACCTTTATTTTCAGCGTGTGAAGAGTCTCCATCAGTCACCACAGCAATTTCCTGACTGATCAGTGTATGAGATAAATTCAGTAAACTTGAATTGCTTTAAATTTAATAAAATTTGGCTGAAGAACTTGACCATTGTTTTATAAAGAATTTGCAAAACAAGCTATTTTAAATTCTCAATAATGTCATTTAAAAAAAACAGTCTCACATCCCCTCATTATGACAGTGTTTACGATGCAATTGTACTGAAAGACGATGACAGCAAACTATTTCTTGGTCCAACATGCACGCAGCTCTTTTATCATTTTATCACATTTACAACAAATCAGCAAATTCAAGAAAACCATAGTTTTACCTGCGCTTCCACTCCTGCTTGATTGACTAGCAGCAAATACTTCAACACAGTAACTGTGAAAAATTGTCGCTTCATCCTTCTGTTTTTTGATGTGCACAAGTTAAAGAAGAATAAAGCAACTTGTCAAGGAGATGTGGGTTAAGTCCTTATCTGTGAGGTGTTTGCAGAGGAGTGTTGGGGGTAAGTTAGCAAACGGTATGGGTCGAAGGAAGTAGGAAAACCACTAACATCCTCTTTATTAGCCAATGAAAAAGACAAACCTGTCATCAGGTTATCTCCTCTAAATCTTTGTGTTTGATCACACTGGTGCATCTTGAACGTGCAAAGAGGCGAGACGAGCTGAACCTGCAGAGCAATGTTGATAATGTAACTTATTTGTGTTTGTCTGTCTAATAAATGAAGCTATTTAGCAAGTAAAGGTACAAATGTTGTTATAGCTGCAGATTTTTGTGTACAATGAGCCAAATTCACAGTTTAAACTTTCAGGAAACCAGAATTTAGTCCTGAACTAAATAGTCAGTTTGTCTGTCTTTTCTTCTTTGGATAAATATAATTAAATTGCATTTAAACATTTGTGACTTCAGCCCCACACTTCAGACTGAAACCAGTCCCTTGCCAAAATACAAAAAA
Source organism: Stegastes partitus (assembly GCF_000690725.1). NCBI lineage: Eukaryota > Metazoa > Chordata > Actinopteri > Pomacentridae > Stegastes > Stegastes partitus. Next base: position 414,139 of record NW_007577921.1, read on the forward strand.
AAAAACACTCCATGTGCATAGCATTTACAGAGTATGTTACATATATACAGTATACGTTCGATGAGCCGATGTGGTTTGGGGAAATGCTTAGTCAGAGACCAGCAGTGGCTCCCGGGCCGGTGGAATGCCAAAAACATCCCACAATAATGGAACAAAGAGAGGACAAAACGTGGGTCTTGAGGGTTGGAGGCAGGTACACTTAAGGCTGGAACTCCTCGGCTGGAAGCTATGTCGATACAGAAGGAGTGGCCAGAGAACATGCTAGGATTCTGGATGTTGTTAGGACTTGCTTGAAGTGGAAGAGGAGTCGGGATAAGGTTGCGACTTGACCGGTCTCTGTCATGAACTGAGTGTTGTAAGCATCCTGAGATTTTCTGGCTTGTGTATGGTGTACTAAGGATTTGTAAGGGCTTGGGTGTGAATCTAGTTTAGAGTACACAATATGTGGATGCCTTAGGATAGGTGGACAGATGTCAGAGGAAAATTAGCATAATTAATAAATGATGCTGCAGAGGGAATTTTGAGTCCCTGATGGAGGTGAGCAATAAGCGATGGAGCTGGATAACGTAGCTACATTGAGTGATGAAGGGAAAAGCAGAAGGGAGTGAAGGGAGTCAGGTATATCGTTGCAGTAGCTGGAGAAGTGCTTGACACAGCGGAGGAATGGGTTGGAGACTGACCGCCACATGAGGTGCTGCACAAGAGGCATGAATGTGGGAGAGTTGCTTCGACTTTAGTTTATAAAGACGATGAGGGCGAGGTTAGAGTGGTGAACAAGGATGGATTATTGCTTGACTATTCATGGCTCTATGAGAGGGTAGTGTTAATGATGGGGTAGATTTTTGAATACCGCTGAAGACAGTATTCACTGACTTCTTTTCAGTAATATGGGGACTGGCCAGTAAACATACAACTTTGTGCAAAGGTTTAACCCCAGTCCTCCAAAAACCTGCTGCTATCTGCACTGAAAGTGATGGAGAATCTGGCATCGCAGTGTCTACAAGCTGGAGGGTTGTAGTTATGGTAGATAGTGACACTGCCATCCTGGTGAGAGGAATCAAGGCAGGAAAACTGATGACTGTGTCACGGGGGGAATCGGGGAACCCAGGACACAGATTAGGCAGACAGGCTGGTTGAGTGTAAAATAATTTAGTACAAGCAAATACAAAAGTGCAAACTAAACTGAGTGGAAGGACGAAGCTATAAAAACTCCAAACTAAGAACTGAGGGGAAAAAAAACCAAATGAAATCCAGGACAACAAAGAAAGTTGCTCGAACAAACGGAGGTACTCAAAAAAGGGACAAAACAGAGGGGGCAGACAGGCTCGAGGAATCCAGAGAAAAGCCGGTGGCAGGAGAAAGCTGGCTGGTTGAATGCAGGCTGGAAACGGAGCAGAGACTGGCAGAAACGAGCAGGACAAATGGCTGTGGTCTGGCAGGGTGTGGTGGAACGAGCAGAGTCTTTATAGTGGCGGTGGTGATTGTGTGCAGGTGAGTCCAGGGTTGCAGCTGAGGGTGATTGTCCTGATTAGTGCTGAGATGCACAGGGCAACCTTCTTGCTGCGAGGCAACAGTGCTACCAACTGCGCCACCTTGCAGGCTGGGGGGTCATGACAGACTGATGTGGCATAAAATGGTTGTGAGGGCAGGCAAGTCAAGATTGACTGCTACTGCAGAAGAAGCAAATGTGCAGGTGTCTGTGCTGAGGTGTTAACCAGCTAGGTTAAGACTGTTGCAGTAGTAGGAAGCTTTGTGGTGGCCTTGGGAATAGAAGCTGGTGGTGATACTGTACAGTGAAGATGACTGAAGGAGAAAGATCTGCTTCAAATTGTGGACAGTATGTGTGGGGGCTGGGTAACTCAATTATCCTCATTTGTGACGTATTAAAATATATATTTTGGGGTTTTTTTCTTTTGCTTTTATTTATAGCAGTATAGAGAGAGAGGAAAAGAAGAATGGGGACAGCACAGGATCGTCAGCGGGATTCGAACCCACGAGCGTTGGGTCGGGGAACTATAGTCCTTGTTTATGTGCACCCGCTCAATTAGGTGAGCCATAGAGGCACATTGTATATTAGTTTTAATGTAATCCTCACTGGGCTAGTTACTGTCACACCATCACACTTTAAGGGCCTTTAAACCCCGTTCATCTAAATGTATTTCATCATCTTTCCAGTTATTTGTGGCAACAGAAAAAAATCCAAATCGGAGTCACTGAGACTACATGATGCAAGTGATGAACTTTGCCACAGTCTTGAAAGTCTTAAGACCAAGATCGCTCAACACGATGAATCCTCCCTTTGTTCTGGAACTTCACAAATGCAATTAAATTATCTCGCATCTAGTCTACAGCAGCAGAAACAGGAGCTGGTTTGTAAAAACAGAATGGCATGGCATCAAAATAATCTCATGGCATGTTCTGATCAGAGTGTTGACAAATTGACAGTATATGTGTAAACGGTTTGGGACTATTTGTCCACTAGGGGGCAGCAGCAGTCTGAGGTGCATAGACGAAATACAGCTGACCTGTGGAAGGAGAGTCTGAAATCTAAATAAGGAGAGCATTTTGTTAGTACATTTCATGTAATGTGCGAGCTCTTTCTAGTGTCATCTGTAACTCTGAAGGGAGTTTTCTCTGGTCAGACATTATTTAAAACAATATTGGATGTATGGATTGTGAAAATAGTATTTAGGAGGCTGTGGAGTTGTTTTATGAAGCAGGTAGAAACCAGTATTTTTTAGCTTGACCCACACAAAGGACTAAAAAGCAGGATATCCCAACCTCTGCTGTCTTGTCTGTGAGTATTGTTTTTTAAAAATCTGCCTCTTGTGATTCCCTCAGTTACATGTAAGTACATCACTTTGTTGCTCAGGTAGCCTTTTGGACATTATTTGAAAATGTTAAATAAGGACAATATGGACAAAACAACACAACAGTTAAAAGAAATAAACTACATTGATCCATTCACAATCCCTTGTCAAGACAGCAAACCCACATGACAAAACTTCAAAATAGTCGCATCTATTACTGAATGTAGGGATGTGTTAGGTCTACAGTGACCTATGTTGATGGACTAATGAATGGACTGAGTTTCTGAGAGTCTAAGGAAATGAAATCAAAAATATGGTTACCCTTTTTGAGCGTGAAATTACTGATAATGAATGCGAAGTACATCTCGTAGAAATGAATGACTTTTTCATATCTGATCAAGCACTTGACCCCATTTGATTATTAATAGGTGTCATATTATTTGGTGGAAAACATCAGCAAAGGGGCCTCTTCTTGTTATGCATAATCGTCCATCAGTTTGACATCAGACTGCTAAAATTTGTAACTTTTCTTCCATGTAAAATTTCTTCCGTTAAAAGGTGTAATTCAAATCTAGACCTTCACTACTTTCACTTTTGGACAGATGACCTCCTGTTATCTTCAAACAATCTTCGATATGGTGAGAATCAGATGACAGTTCAAAGTCGAACCACTCTCTGAGGCAGGAGAACAACCCCAAAACAGAAGATTTGCACCACCAAGCTAGTCTGAGGATCTTCTTCTAAAAAGCTGCTAAACAAGTCTGTGTAACTGTGATCAAACAACCCAAGTTCTGATCTGTCTCTTCAGAGCACATTATTCCAAAAGGGCTGCTCTTTGCTTTTAAGTCCCAACTGTTTGATTGCTCTTTTTGCACAGCAACTTTTTTTTTTCCTCCTCTAATAGAAGTCAAATTTGTGAGATACCTTTCTACCAGCAGTTTAAGAGTCCACCATATCCTGTGATGAAATGTTGGAGGCCTCTTTTGCTATCAAGCAGTTTGCTCTTGGACTGAATTATGCTAAAGACTCCAGTCTTGGACAAACTGGCAGTTCTATTTTCCTTTTAATGATATGCAGATCTTTTAAAATCCCTCTTCCCTGAAGGTCTTAGAGAGTTCTTTAGATCTTGGCATGATGACACCACACACTTGAATAGCAAAGAGAGCAGCAGACCGTAGATGTCAAAGGTTTAGGTTCCACCCGACTGAAGTTTCTAATCATTGGCACCTAATCTAGAACCCCTGATTTATTTTTTTTCTTTCAAATTATGAAAACAACAGTAACAGTCTTGTGATATTTGTTTGAGTAGATCACTTATATTCCCACATGCTTATTTTACTTCATTCAGACATTTTCTTCACAACATCAATGTATTTATATCAATGTGATTTACGTTTGGAGTCCACCAAGCGATAAAGGTGACTTCTAGATGAACAATAACGGTTCAAAACTGCTTGAAAGTGTTGAAGACAAACTTGTAGAAAATAGAGAACACCAAAGTTAAATGCCACTTCTATGAACAAATGGCTGACTCTTAGACAAACAGATGTCACACTGAGTTTTCTAGTATCACCACTATAAGACTCACCCAGTTGTGAGTCCTGGTGACTCCGTACAACCCTCCTACCTGCTCTCAGTGCCGACTAAACAAAAATGTTTCCCTGTATAACCCCTCCTCATCCATTTAAAGACCGTCGCCTTTTTCCATCTGTTGGACCCAGTGCTGCTCCAGTCAGCAGATTCTGCCCTGAATGATTGGCCACGGACCAAATGTCTTCCCTTGTCCCACAGCCTTTCCATGCGCTCCGACTAATACGTACAGTATGTGAACAAAGCACTTCAACCTTTTTATTAAGTTACTCAAGAAAGATAATCAAACAAAGTAATATTGATTTTTTCTTCTTCTTCAGGAAAACAAGTGTGTTGCTAAAATGGCTAAACTTTTGAAACCCTTTCTTAAGTAATTAACTTTGGGGTCTGAGGCTGACCTTTCTTTTTTTTCCCTCTGTTGATACACAGCTCTATAGAGATGAATTCCTTGTGCAAGACCTTGCAACATAGCAGTGTTGAAAACAAGGCCTCTCTTAGTTCCATTCAACTCTTCCAGGCGTTCCTTGCCACAATAACTTTATTTATACTCGCACACAGTTCAGTGCAAACAGACCGCACATTATATGGATCGTCTGCATTATGTTTGATTGAGTGTCCGGTGACTCAAAGTGTGCCGAGGAAACAGAGCGATGGACTGAGCTGCTTGTGAATCACATCACAAGATGATCACCAGTGAGGCCTTCCTTCAATGAAAAGAAAAAAAAAGGAAGTTGATGCAACACGTGTAGAATAGATTCTGTTCTCACTCATGGCCTGTAAATGGGATGTCCTGTTAAAGTTGGATTGTTTCAGAGAAAAATCGGTTACATTATTGAAGATTAGCAACTTCTGTGTGTTTTCTGTCCTTTACAGTCCACATAATACCCTGCTATGTCGTCATCAGCAGTCCCAGCCTTCAACCCTGAGGTTCCACAGGTTTATGTTCTTCATTCTAAGATAAATTAATTTCTATTACACCACTTGGTATCAGGATTTAAACCTTAATTTAAAAAAAAGAAAGTGAGCATACTAGAATTTTCCAAATTAAAAATGCTAAAAATGCTAAAATACAAATAATTACAAACACAAATAATTCTAAAAAACAAAATGCAGGGTAGTGCAGTTGGTAGCACTGTTGCCTCGCAGCAAGAAGGTCGCTGGTTCGCGTCCCAGTAGGGGCACCGGGATCCTTCTGCATGGAGTTTGCATGTTCTCCCCGTGCAGCGTGGGTTCTCTCCGGGTTCTCTGGCTTCCTCCCACATAGTCCAAAAACATGTTGTTACTAAATTGTCCGTAGGTGTGAATGTGAGTGTGCTTGGTTGTCTGTCTCTAAGTGTAGCCCTGTGATAGACTGGTGACCTGTCCAGGGTGTCCCCTGCCTTCACCCTAAGTCAGCTGGAATAGACTCCAGCCCCCCACGACCCTAGTGAGGATTAAGCGGAGTATAGATAATGGATGGATGGAAAATGGGAAAGCACAAATATTAAAAGAATCAATTAGAGAAAACGCATAGAAAAAATGAAAATGCTACAAAACGCACTCACACCTCCAGTGCTCCAGGATGCTAGAGGTACTGGGATGGTCTCTGTTTGAACTGGCAGATACACAAGTAGACAACAATGAGCATGTTGGATGGACACGTGAAAGTATCCTGGTCGTTCTAACACACTGATTTCAGTTGGAGCTGGAACTTTCAGCAGTAATGCTCGTGTTGAAAACAGCAGCTCTGTTGTGCTCCCGTGGTCACACTTCAGTGTAACTGCACTTTGCTTTACTGCGACGGACAGTAAAGTGCAGACAAAATATGAATGATATCAAATCTAAAATGTATATTCATGAATTAAAAAAAAATAAAAATAATTGTAGACCACACTGCCTCTGTTTATTGTCATTTAAGTATAGATTTTTTTGAATGTTGTGATGAATAAAAAGTAATGTCTGAGTGGTTTTACCCCTGTATGGTTGTTGTTTGGTGTTTCACATAAAAAATAGTTCAGTTTGTTGACAGTTGTGAGTGACGTTGGACGAGGGTGATGCAGTGAAGATCTGAGTTTTCCAGCAGGTTAGTCATTATGAAACTATGGTTCTTTTGTCATGCTCAAAACAAACATTTTGACTTTTCTCCGGGAGCTGCTTCGGATTCCAAAGCTACTTCTAAATAGCAGGCGCATGTTATCTGTTTTGTGTTCCCATCTGTGATAAGGAGGGCAAACCTCATATCTCCAGTGATTTTGGAGCCCTCTTTCTTCCAGCATCCATATAAGGTCTTAACGGGGACTTTGAGGTTTTAACATTTACGTCACAATCCAGCGCACAAAAAGCCGCGTGTTTGCCTGATGAGCTGTCCGTTTAACATGGGACCACCCAGACAATCGTGCCATCTACCCATCCGGCTCTGTTTGCTTTTGATTTGTCTGCTCGATGGCTGGAGATTAGGTTGTGGACACACCACTGAAAGGTTGTGCCTATTTAAACTGGGGTTAAGTTGGATTAGACAACAGTAGCAAGTGTACACTTTGTCTTGTCAGTAAAGATCTTTATTGTCAGGACACTGGCAACTCCCATTCGGTTGCCTTTCTGTGCCTGCAGCAGCATTTTAGGGATTCAAGTATTGCAAATAATGTCCGGTTCCTTCCTTTGCAATAGTTACCGGGTATATTTTAGGCACATTAACAAGCATAAATACCTGCACTCATAAACAACCCTTTCATTAGTGCATCTGTTGTGCAAAAAAGTCACATCTTTGAAATGGTGAAAGACATGTTGGCAGATAGCTGTCGTACAGTATGTCTGGTTCTCTCTGTCCGTCTTTAATATAATCTATAACCTGTATTGTGGTTGTGTTAGTTGTTCATTCCAAGGACACACAGCAGATGTGCTTAAGACTTACAATATAAGGAAGGAAGTTAGCCCAGTTGTAAAGGCTGATGTGAAAAGCATATTAGAAGCAGGAATTCACGAGTTACAGAAATGCAAATGTAGTCAGTGGACCTGTACTGTTCTGCTGGTTCTGCTCTCAGTCCAGTAATGAGGCTAAGTTGAGCATTCTGTTGTTCCATTTGCGTTCATTTGGCTGGACATCAACACAGTTTACACAAAAGGATCGTAAAGAGGAGCCGGAGAGGCAGTCGGTAGAATAAACACACACGGAAGCCTTAAAGTTTGTGAAGCATAGCACAGCTTGTTAAAAAAAAAAAAATGCATGTGTAAACGAGCAACAACAAAAAACTCAGCTATCTGTTCAACTTCACAGGCCAAACGTGCTCACTCATATAAAGACTCTGACTGATTACATAAAAGATGTCTTTTGTGAGTTTCAGTCTGTGCATTCTTTTCTCAGATCTGTGGTTTCTTCTTGCTTCTTGGGTCTCACGATACTAATCTCGTTTTTAAAATAACAGAGCGCAACCTCTGATTACCGAGGAGCTGTTTTGTGTGTGTGCGATGACATCAGACGGTCTTATTACTGAATTGAAACCTATTTTTGTTCAATGGAAGGTGTGTCTGTTGGCCTTTACACAAGAAGCCATATGATTAGGGTCGGATTTCGAGGTTTATATTACACTCAGCATGATTCACGAAAAAAAAGAAAAAAAAAACCTGAACCACTGCATATAAGTACCAAAACCAATGTCTTAACTGAGGTCAACCGCTGTGCCATTTAGGGGTATTTTAAAAGCGTCCAAGTCAAGTTTAAAATAAATTGCCTGTTAGCTCACGGAGCAGAGAGAAGGAAGGGAAAGTTTAACCCACACACTGGTGGCGTGTTTTTTTTGTTTTTTTTTTGTCTGGAACAGTGGGAGATCTGTGCGTTCAAGTGGCTGGCGAGGGCTCAGGGTTCCTGCGTTTCTTTTAAAAACGTGACCCTTTTGCCAAAATGTGAACTCCTCCTTAGAGTCTGGCAACCTGAAAGTAAACTACTGTGTCCACACAAGGACTATTCATTAATGGCATGCGTGCATTTCTTTTTTTTATTTTGAAAAAGTCAGGGAATTTCTTGATGTGTTCATGGTCATAAAACGTAAAAATACAAGATGTGATTGTATTTATTCTAAATTATTGCATAAAATCTATATTAAAGTGTAAGTTATTGAACTTTTTAGTGGAAAATCTCCAACACAACTTAAAGGAATTGTTTTTTTTTTTGTACATGGGTGGTGGACACAGTCTTGATCTTTATTCTTCCACCCACCTTCTTAAAAAAAGGTCAACATTGCAGTTTTTGTGCATGCATACATACAAAGTGTGTTCCTCCTGCCAACCACAGATGCTGACTCTTCTTTTGGACGTGCATCTACCTGAGTCTTGCAAACTGTTGATTTGTGCACCACACTCAGAGCACAAACTGCAGTAAAAAAAACAAAACAATTAGATGCATTTTCCAAATACACTAAAATAACTTATATGTATATATAATACGCGTGTCTTGGTAGAAAAATGTCACATCTTGAATATACAAACTCAATTTGACTTGTATCAAACTAATATTGCCATATTCTGAATAATACTAATATGTTAATGTGCATGTTTTCAAAAAAAAGAAAAGTCACTGTGTTCATCAACTTCTGTTTTGTCTTAGCTGGGAAGAACGGGTACAGTCAGTTCTTCAGAGTTTTTTCTCTTTTTTTTTTCTTTTCTTAAGAAAGCAGCTGCCCACAGCAGCTGGAAACAATGGTGATGAAAAGAGAGTTTCCAGGCCACAAAACCCACAGCCCATTGTGCTAAAAGAAGCAAACAGGCTCTGGAGAGCTGATGGGTACTGCATGACTGATCTCTTTCTCATTACACTTGTAGTTATTTTTGATTAGTGCAGCTTTAACACATAATTAAAGCTGTGAGTGGTATGTTAATGCCGGGGTAGAACAACGCTGTACGGATAGCGAGACGAGCAGCGCGAGCCCCAAATGTGAGGATGACATTTACAAGTTTTACTGCTGCAATAACTGTGTCTTTAGTGCTTCTGCTTTTTTTTTTTAAATACAGGAGATTATTATGTGGTTGTAGAGGCAGAGACCAGCAGAGGGAACATTTCTTGTTCTGTGGCACCGGTAATGACGTGATTGTATCCTCCACGCTTACAGCAAGCAGATATCGGGTTCTTGGAACGATGGCAGAACGGGTGCACCTGAAGTCTAAGGCGACTGACAAACAGCTGCAGCTCCCACGTGCCTCGAGACAAACTAATCAAAGTGGGCAGGGTGGATTTTTTTGTATGAAGGGAGGAGTGTCAGTGTTTGCAAGCAGGGTGAGAAGGCTGAGAATGTGTAACTCACCCTGAGGACCACAATGAAGGCAGCGCACATCTTAAGATTATCCTGCTAGGTGGGGCTTTGTGTGGGAACCCAATAAACTCAGCGCACAAGACGCATCGATCTGACAGGCGAGAAGAAATGTTTGTGTTCTCAGTCAGTGGAAAATTCTGTATGTGCCACGTGGTCGAGTACATTCAACTGTGATTGTGATATTGAGAGAACCAAAGTCAGCAAAGTGGGTGACTTTTGAAATGAAATGAAATGAAAATGAAAATGAAATGAAATGAAATGACATGAAATGAAAATTAAATGAAATGAAATGAAAATGAAATGAAATGAAATGAAAATGAAATGAAATGAAATGAAATGAAATGAAAAATGAAAAATACTTTATGTATCTATCCCAGAAGGGAAATTCAATTTTTTTTATTTTTTTTTTGCATCCCCCTGTAAATTTTTTTATTTTTTTATAGACATCTATCTGTCAAAAGATTAAAACCACTGACATTTAAAGTGAATAACACTCGTCACCTCTTTGTTCATCAAAGTTTTACTGACGTTTTGATTTCTTGAAAATTTTTCATAAAGTCATAACCTTCTCAGATGACAGACAGTACAGAAACATTTAATGATTACGTTGTCGGACTGTTATGTCCCAACAGTTTTAAAAATGTCTGAGAGTGTTGCATACAGAATTTCCCTCTTTTTATATCATCCGACATTGTGCAAGATTGTGAGAATGTTTCATGAGAACGTTTTGTAATCTGAGGCCTCGATAACATCTTGAAAACATCTTTTGAATTTTGGCTTGATAAAGTTCTTTCTTCAGTGTCGTGAAATATTAATCTGTGGCCCTGACAACATCTGCAAAACATCCTTTGAATGCTGCCGTTAAAACATTGCATTTTAGTTAACCTTTACCCTTATAGGAATTTTCAATGCTAAATGCTAAATGCCCAAGGCATTGACCTGGTCTCCAAAGTTCCCTGATCCCAATATGACCAATTATCTGAGAGAAATCCTGGAACAAGCCTGAACCAAGGAGACTCAAGAAGTCCTGTGTTCATGCCCGGATGGTTTGAACCCATATTGGCGATACGTGGGGGGGCGACAGAATGTCAGAAAACATTTAGCAGCTGATCAGTGTGACGCATTCAATAGATCCCATTAGGTCACAGGCCTTTGTGCCAGAGGACACAGGCAGAAAAGGCCCATCTGACATTCATGCAGTGACCTGGAAACTTTATTCTTCTATATACAGTGAACTCCCGCCCCCCTTCATAAAACCACATTGACCTTATATAACAAGAATGAGCGCTACACTATACAGTAGGCACAATACATGTGCAGGATTTATAGTGACACGATATTGACTCTAACACTGGACACACATCCAAAGCAGCTGAACTCTGAGTGTACACATTAAATAAATAAAAGTCCTTCTTTCGTCACGTGCGTCAGCAAATGGTGACTCAACAGTTTATTCGCAATGCTCTCGTGCTTGATGCATTGAATGCCTGAGGTTGCTGATTGGACGTTGGCCTTCAATTTATTGTCACCTCTTCATTGTTGGAGCAACACTGTCAGATTTGCATGTAACACCGACACCTTTGTCCCTCCCTATTAGCTTTACTTGTGCACAGCCTTGCGTAACAAGACACAACAAACCCTGCCTTTCACTCGGTGACACACACTCACTCGAGAGGCACATGCATGCGCACATACAGGCTCCTCGCCCCAGAAAACCAAAAACAGCTGGCTTTGTTAGGCCTCGGGAGCTTCTTATGAAACTCATGAACCTTCGCGCACCAAGACGTTATCTGCAAAGGCAGCCAAGATTGTACTTGGTCACCTGGCAAGATGATAGAAAAACAAAAACACCTGGAAATTAGGGTCATAAATAACAGCCTTAAAACAATCAGTCATGGCACTGATGCAACTGAACCTGTTCTTAATATTTCATTTGAAACTTTATCGGCTGCCATCCAACAGAAAAGCATATATAGAACCAAGGAGCCTCCTCATTGTGTGCGCCTTGTTTAGCAGCTTTCTAAAAATGGTTTCGGGTTGCAGTTTAATAACAGATATGGAGTTGGTAAACTTAAGGTGCTTCCTGGGTGGAAAGGGGTCATTAAGTGGTTCTATTGTTTGGTAGAGGTGGAGCAAATGCAACCTGGGAATCTTCCCTCTGCACGCCAACCATTAGTGCCGGTGACAGACATGTTATTATGTCGTTTTGTCTCCTTTGTTGATTTTTATGCAACCTAGTGTTACTTAAAATGAAGGATGTTTGTTCTCTTAACTTAGTGGATGCAACAGGCGAGAGTTTATCTGTCTGAAATATGTTTGACCAGTGTCTGTGTGTGTTTACTGGATGAGTGAAGAGATCAGTCCATTTGCGAAGAAAATCAAGCTATGGATGTTGCTTTCGTGGCCCGGGCCCCGCTCTTTAAAACCCTACAGCTGTGTTGTTGCTTAACTGGAAAGAGAAGCAAAAATTCTTCCGGAGGAGGACACAGCTGTTACTATAAATCTATAATCATGTTTTTATAAACAGCCGCCTCCTCTCCCCCTATTTTTGTCAAGCTTACATGAAACCTCTACATGTGGATAAATTGAAGGATGAAGTGTTCAGCTAATGTGAGCCCACTGAGTTAGTCAGCTGGTGAGAGTACGTTTGCTCACGAAGTTCAGACGGTCTGAACCGGAAAATCTGGTCGCCTTTCATATTCCCATCTGTGAGCCAAACCACCGGACCCCTCCCTTGGTTGGTGACCAGAAGTGAAGTAAGACGGGAGCTTTTCAGCGCGCGCGACCGCAATTCAGTCCCAAAGTCTGGTTCTTCAGCATCATTACATTCATGATAATAGATCCATTGATGCCATTGAGTTAATGGAACACAAAGTTGCTGTCTTTGAAACGCTGTTCTTTCATAACTTCAGCGACAGAGACGAGAAATTCTTTGTACCATAATCCTGCAAGAAGCCACACAACATCAAACACCGATACCACATGTAGAGTGTGTTCCAGCGTTGGCATCAGGACCCACAACAAGGGTTTTAAAAGATAAATAGGATTTAATTGTTTCAGCTGCACCATCAGTTTCAATATATATTATAATCATCTGACATGGGCACATCTGTCTAGTTGTTTGCCTGAGAGTCACAGCTTAAAAAGACTGGAAACCACGCATCTATCAGTTGACCGATTTGTTAGATTTTCTGGCACCAACCCAAAATGATTCACATTAAAATAAGTACTTACATTTCTGTAAAGTTTAGATCTGTATTGCATTGACTTTTCCTCTGCCTAAGTTGCTTGCCACAATGATTATTCTTCCCTAGCTGACTTCTTTATTATTTATTTATTGTTTACTGTGAACTGTTTTGTAATAGCATGTACTTTTTTTGCATTTTACATTCAAAAATTCTATCCGGAATGCAAGTGCCAAAACTTGCAGTTCTTCAAATGACCACTTGGAGGCTAGAGCCAAAAGTGAGTAGATCCCCATTGAGCTCCATGTTACAATAACTTTACAGCACAAGTAAACATGTACAGCTACAGATACAGGAAACAGCTTTGGTCTCAATAGCTAAAATTCACATTCACGATTAAACTGTCAGCGGGTGAATTATCATACAGATCACCCATTTAAATTGTGTCGAGGCTTAGACTTGTAGAGCTGCTCATAGGACAGTCCGTGGCCCAAAAATGTTTGCATGGCGTGCTCATATTCCACCTTTTTGCTCATGTTTGGATTAGCTGTGAGTTGAGAGGAGTCCCGCACTGGCAAGATGGCGATGGCCAGAGCCTCTTACAGAACAGATCTTCCTCAAACCAATGGATGATGTCATCTATATGTACGGTCGATGCTTTATTATAAGATCTCCCCCTTGTGGCAGAGCGAGTAATTACACAAACACTGTTGATATGTGTCCATGACAAATGCATCACTTTCTTTTTCGGACTATAATCATTCATTTGATCATCTTTTTAATCTGCAGCATCATAACCTTGTCTTGGTTATCTTCTAAGTTTTTCCTATAGTGAGCTCTGCATCATTGTTGGTTGATGCAAAACACGTTGTTGCTAATATGCCAGCACAGACAACAGCTTCTACAGTTCTCTATACTACAAAATACAGACAGAGTGGCGCTGATGGGCTTAAACAAAAGTGTGTGAACTTGTTTGTCATGGGCTTGAAAGCAACAGATGTTCATATAGATGCAAAGCTTCTGCACCGTAGCTTTAAGTTTTGGTTAAATAAAAACTGGTCATTGTTTAAATGTTCTAGTATTTCACTCATTTATTTCTAGTTTTTCACAGCTGACTGACTAAAACTCTTCCTGTTTGATCCAGTGACTCTAAGTTATCATGATTTTTTTTGATAGCTGGAGTAGCAGACTATTCTTATTGCCCCCTGAATGTCACAGAAGTTTTAAACAGAAAATGAAGATGCATTGGGAACATTTCACGCAATAGCAAAAAGGGGCGTATCAGAAGATTTTAGCCGTAGCAGCGCCGTCCATCTGTCAGTAGGCTGTTTATTGCGGCAAGGGAATAAAATGTGTGTGAGGTGAGTTTAACAGAACAAAGCCAGACCTCTCGTTTAGGGACGTTTTTATGTCACTCTCACACAATGGGCTCAATGCCAGCCAGATGTGTTGTAAAGAAAGTAGCAGAAAGTTCCCATCCTCATCCAGAACTCGCTGCTACAGTGTCCTTGTGCTGCATGGTCTTAAACTTCTGTTTACTGCCTGCTCATGTTCAGCCAAGACGCCCTTAACTTTATCTCGTCTGCAGTTTCTGCTTGATCAATACCAGGTCGTAGCCTTTAACGACATCGGCTGTTCTCACCTTCAAGAATGGATATCTGCTATTCTCATATTTGCATTTGTGTTTGTGTTTTGAGTGGCACACCTGGATGGCTCCATTCAGATTCAGAGAGCTACAAAAGTAATTTGCATTCAATCAGATTGGCCTCTTAGCACCGCCCCAGCACCTTATTTCCATTTATGAAGCAACAGTAGGGTGAGAACAAGTAGATACCACAGCTGTATTGAATGACTGTGAAAAGAAACACCAGTTGGCTCTGCTTGAATGTTCCTCCTTTTGTATTGTAGCTGATCCACCCTGAGATTCGAATCCACGCATACAGAGCCAGACACCAGTCATGTCCTCCAACGGCTGGCAACACTATTTCCACTTCTAGGAGTAACTCAACATGGTACATTTGCGGTTCCTAATTGCAGTTATGGTTTTCTGGTGGGGGAGTATTTTGGACCGTGACGAGAGTACGCGTAATACGTCCCATCCAGCCCACACGCCAACATATAGACTCCCAAAAAGTCTAACTTTGACCTAGTGGGATGGTGTAACAAGAAGCTGCGAGACCCGAAAACCTCTGTTCATGACATCACCACTCAGACATGAGAGGGCAGGGCCAGATGGAATAAACACATGTGCGATGTAGGATCCACGTCCAAGCTACCCACACAAGTGTAAAAACACACAACTCCTCGCCCAAGCTCACGCCGATTATCATTCCATCCATTAAAGATCAATGAACTCTATTTGTTGACCTGTTGTCGGCCAGGAACGTGCGAGTGATTGATCGATTACAACCCCTAATATAGAGTAAAAGGTTTGAGCTACCACTGGATTTAAGTTATAATTATTCAGCTCTGCAGTGATACTGAAGCTCAGCCTTTTTGCTTTGTATCCTTGTGGCTTTAGAGTCACAAATCATCTTCTCCTCTGCAGTCTCCTCCTGCCGGTGATGAATTGTCCCATTTTCCCGTCATCTAGAGGAGAGGTGCTGTACATGCTGAATCAATGGTGATCCCAGCAGTTTTACTCAGCCCATAACTCCTCTCTGTCCAACCTCACTCCAAGACTTGGCAAAATGGCTGCCAAGTCTTTTACGCATTTATGACTCTTTGGCACAGTCACGCTGACGTCAGACCGGAGCGGCGAGCTCATGACAAACAGGCAGAGGGGTTTAACGGGCTGGATTTAGCACAATTACTTCTATGCTGTGGCATTTCTCTGATACGTGGCCTGTCAACAACCGCCTCGTACAGCGAAATGGGTGTCATTAGAAGTGGAAATAAGGAAACAATCTTGGGTGAACGCAAAGTCACAGAGCCTCCAAACCAGATGCAGGCAGCTGGAGAGTTAAGTTACAAGTGGAATCTGTTAAGGGAGAGTACGAGCACACACACGGACAGACAACCGTGTCTGGGAGTTGATACTCCCGTGCAATTTGTTATCGCTGGTATTAAAACACAACCTTTTCCCCAACAGGGAGTCGTTCTCCTCTAGTTTTAAGTAAGCAACAACACACAGCTGCATCCATAAATGCCAGAAAATGAACAATATGTTAAATCATTTATACATCAACTTTTCTGCCTCATTTTCAGCCCCTCCGTGCCATTTAAAGGCTTTTTATGGAAGCTGAGACTGCAAATGGAAGGAAGTGTGCTTTTCAGAAAAGTGCTGTAAGCAGCAGGGGCAGGAGAGCACAGAGGCCATCCTCAATAACCACATTTCCTGTGCCTTGAAGTGCGTGTCTCTCTTCCTTTTTAAAGGACTGCCTCTGCTCTTCAGCCTGAAGCGTGCTGGCTCTGAGGAATCAAACGCTTTCCTTTCTAACTGGTAGACGTGTTGCTTCAGGTACTGGTTGAGCATAAAGTACGATCTCGAAAGTTCAGCTTGAGTAAGGATGTAATGAGCGTAGAAGCTTATCAAACACTGAATCACTGCGCAACAGTCTGGATTTTACAAGTGAATCTCTACGGTTGGGACAGTCATTGGTTAAACTGTCTAAACACAGCGGTGACTTTACAGAGTCACACACCAGGATGACTGGTCACCACACTGCCTCCGCTACGACTCCATGGGATCATGCTGGTTTTTTCTTCAGGGCCTCTGTGCTGGCACCCACACTGTGCTGCCTGGGGCTGAATTTGGTCTGGAAACACCCACAGATATTGTGTGAATTTGCCTTTAGTAAGTAAGGAGAAGCAGCCAGCATGAGCCAATCTAAAGCCTCCCTCCAGTAAAAATCTAGTTTTTTAACTTGTTAACATACGATGTTCTTTTAATATGCGAGTCAGTATATCACGAGCAAAAATATGTAATCAACACCACAGACGGGTATTTCCACCTTGAAAATTCAGGGTATCGATAATCATACAACACAAACGTAAGGATTCTGTATCGTTCCTCTACTTTTTAGGTTCTAGTTTTAACATGTATCGCTGAAGTACTCCAATATTACACCTTCCCATGGAGTAGTTTTACAGCGCTTGAGCAGTCACATTTGAGCTGGTGTGCAGCAAGTAGCGGAGATGTGGGTGAAGAGAGACCCAGTGGACCTCATGTGATCTGCACATATGGAGGAAGCAGTGCTGTAGAGTTAGATTTAAGCCATTTGAAGGAAGGAAGAGGTTTGTTTTATGGGGAAAAAAGTCTAAATATGAACCTGTGATGCACAATGATGAGCTTTTAGGGGTTTAATCAATGACCACAGAGGGATTTTGAGTGAATATCTTCAAGGGTTAGTGTTTTTTTTAACCTTTATTTAACCAGGTAGGTCAACTGAGAACCATTTACAATGACGGCCTGTATGTGAATGTGTTTCTCATTCACGCATTCATACTCATAATCATACAAACATTCATACACTAATGACAGCTTCCATGCAAGGTGGACACAGTCATTTACTTAAAAATGCAGAATATTTATTTATTTTATTTTTCCTTTATTTAACCAGGTGTGTTAATTGAGAACAAATTCTCATTTACAATATCGAGCTGGCCAAGAGGCAGCACGGAACAGAAAATACAAATAAAGGAATACATACATTAAAAAAATCAATACACAAACAAAACATAACAACAAAAGGCTTAAAGATAAAATACACTACAAGCAGGTACAGGAATCGGTAAGCAATGCCTTCACCACGTTTTTAAAAGATGATAAAGGTATGAAAAGAGGTGAGTTTAAGTGTTTTCTGTCAGTGGTTCCAGTCGGGAGCTGCAGAAAAGCGAAATGAATAGCGTCCAAAAACAGTGTGTGGATGAGGAGGTGGATGAGGTTGCTGATGTGACGGGTGATGAGCAGTGACTGTAGATATGACCTGTAGTAGTTTTACAAATGAACAGATACCAATAAGTTTGCCTGCGGGAGTGAAGAGAGGACCAGTTAACCAGGCTGTACAGAGTGCAGTGGTGAAACTAAACTGTAATTTCTTGAATGAATTTATTAACATCTAAAGTTAAATAGAAACATACTATTTGTCACATGTAAGTACTGGCTTCCATGGAAGGTGCCTTGAAATTGGGTGCACTGTCTTGCCCAAAGACAATTCATCTGTGGAGGGGCGAGAGATCGAACTACCAAGTTTGGGATTTGAGGACAACCGCTCTCCCACCTGAGCCAACTTTTTTGAAATTTCTTTTTTTGTGTTGCTATCCCTAAAATGCAGCGACTATATCAGGAGTTCTGTCAGTTAAACACACACAGAATTTTGCATTAAAAGAAAAAAGATTGAATTTGATTGAAATTGATTGAATTTCCCTTCTGGGATGAATAAAGTATTTTTCATTTCATTTCATTTTTCAAAAGACCGCAAGTCTGGCAAAATACACCCTTGATTCGAACAAGACAGTAAACGTGGATTCACCACACCTCTTGCGGCACAGTTAAGCAAAAAATTTCTTAATAGCTGTTATGGACTAGAGGAATGATTTCAGCAACTCTTTCACACATGAGTCACGGATCAACTCCAGTCAGCCGCTGGTGAATTTCAGAGGAAACCGTTTAAACATTTAGAAAAAAAATTGAACACTTGAATCAAACCGCTGTCATGAAGACGAAGTTAACCGAGCGACTGCACGAGCTTTAAATGCTCCTGCATGAACAAACAACAACTTAACACCGACCCCGAGCCACCTGTTTTTGTTAAGAAGACACACACAGATGCTGTTGTTTCAGGAGGGAAACCTGGGACAGATAATCATCTCTGGGTCCCGCCATCACTACACCCAGCCCCCGATACCCTCACCACCACCACCACCACCACCATCTGCTCCGGGGGTAGGGCTGTCTGTTTCCATGGCAACGCTGTACCCCTCCTCCCTATAAGCGCCAGGCTTCTTTTGTGTGTCCCACGTGCAGCCTGTTCCAACCGTAACCCGACCATCCTACTGAGGGGTGCTGCTGTTGACTGCATGGCAACAAAAAAAAACAGGGGGGGTTTCATGATAGGTTTTTTTTTTTAGGATGTTTGTTGTAGGTTTTGTTATGGATGTGATGCTTTTGGGAATTAATCTGCACAACTGTGAGATGAAAACAAAGACTTATAGGAACCCCACTTTTGAGGATATCAGTCCCCCTCCCCCTCCTATGCAAAAGAAGGTGACCTTGCAAATTAAGCCCACCCACCCACCCCCGATGCCGAGTCACCCTGTCCCCCCAGTGAATCGCTCCCAAAGTGAGGTGATAGGCAGGAATAGGAAGCAGTAAACACACAAGAAAGGAGCAGTAAACTAGGAGATAAAAACACCGAGAGCTGCACAAAGGGAGGGTTTTTTTTATGTAGCGTGCACAGAAATACAACCACTTTAAAAGGTTCAAAATGCAGAATCCACAACATATCGCTCTGTTTCGTCAATGAAATCGAACAATGTGAAGAATTGCAGGCTAAAATTGTTGCAGTGGCAATACAGGAATTCAGTTTTATTCTATTCTAAGTAAGGCATGCTCTTTAGTATACACTAACGACTGATTACTTTTAGTTGCTCTTGTATGCAGTGTGGGCGTCCAGTGTTTTTTTTTAAATTTTTTATTCCTAAAGCAATTTGTGGCCTTAGTGCTGTAATTACATTCACTTTCCTTGGCAGGGCACGAACACCTCTGGCACTTCTTTCTGCTACATATGGGACTGTAGGCGTGATATACAGCTCGGATTTTTAGGCCCGTAAGCATATTTCTCTGCCCGTGCTCTTATTTTACGACGTGATGCGGGCATATGAGATGGTGAAAACTTTTAAAACCCTCTACACGTGATAATACGTCCAGTATCTGATATATTATGGGGTTAAGTTAAATTGAGTCACTCTGATCTGAGGCAGAACCTTATTAGGCACTATTTGGGATACACTGACTTCTAAACAACACACAGATGGAAAGCATTAGTCTTGTTGGCAGGAAACTCCACTTCCCTGCTGTACTGTGAATTAAAATGTTACAGTATAGGCCTGGGTTTACTGCTGAATCTAATTAATCTGTGTCCAGTGAATAATTGGCCCAGAAGTCCACAGGTGCAGGTAGAGCTGCTACTTGTACATTAGCTCCTTTTTTCCTGCTAAAAGCTCACATTTATGCAGCAATAAACCACATACCATATAAATAAGGCTTGAGGAGGGAACACATTAATAATAAAAATGCGTTTCACAATTGACAGCGAGCGCTGCAACAGAAAGGAATTCCACTCTGGCCCACAGCAAAGACACGACTGCTCATTTTTCTAAAGTCATCTTGGACGGCTGCCAGGTTAACCTTGCGCTAATGCCATTTAATAAAAACGAGTCGCGCCCTTGTGCATTTTCCGGGGTGTGTTGGCAGGGAGACTGCCTCAAGAATGCAAGCTGAAAAATTAAAACCAGCAAGAGCATGCAGCAAGAATTTTTTTTCTGCTAACACCAAGACCCTTAAGTGACTGGAGCGTTGCATTTGTGGGCCAATGTGGTTCATCTATTTAAAAAAAAAGAAGTGGTGCTAATACAGAGAGGAAGGGCATACCTTCTGCATGAATACATACGTTCTCTGCTACACAAGGTCTGTATGGAAACACACAGTCCCTCAGAGGAAGATTTTTTTTACATCTCCGTGACCTCTCGAGACTTCAGCTCCTTCAGCCGTCAAAAGAGCTGACCACAGCTGCCAAAAGGGGAACATTGTCACTTTCATAGTAGAACTTGCACAAACATTCAGGCTCAAAACCAGTTCTAGGCCGACCCTTTCAGGAAAAGTGTGTATCTGTGTGTGTGTGCAGGAAAAGCAAACATCACAAGGGGATGATTCACAGTGGGTCAGGTTTTGAAGCAAACAAGAGGGCAACTCTTGAGCAAAGCCTTTTCTCCTCTTTTGCTGAATATGATGTTGCAACATCATATTTGTGGAGCGTTTTTTTTTTTTTTGTGGTGAAAGACCAAAGAGGTGTGGAGAAGTATAGAGTCAAAACAGTGCCATAGAAATGGCGTAAGGCCGTGTCCACACTTAGAGAGGTTGAATCACAAACCGCTATTTATGTTTTTAAACTTTGAAGCCCACAATGGAACACCAGAAGAACGTTAAGCCTCCTCTATTGTGTAATCGCAGGCCAATTGAGCAAGCGGCTTTTCGCCAGATTGCGTGCCATAAATCAGCATCCACATAAAGATCAGTGTTTCCAACAACATTTCAGGGCTGATTATCTGATTCCAAATGCATTTACGCAGAAGGGTGTTTTTGTTGTCGTGCCAGTGGATGCTCAGCGTGGATGGAAGACTGCAAAAAAAAAAAGAAGAGAATAAATGTTTGGAAGGAGCCACGAGGCTGGGTTGCTCAGTCTCCACATGATCTTTCTCTGTCATTTGGGCTGTGGTTTACCAGAGCACCCCACATTACACCCTATGAATAAAAGCATGCTTGTGGTTCACAATAGAGCTTCGGCTGCACCCTGAGAAGGGGGAAGGGCAATGCATTCCTCCACTGACCTCCTGTTTGCAGCAGATATTAAACAATAACTGCTGCTCTTTGTGTGCTGTCACCAGCAAGAGGCAGTTATCAAAAAAAGACAAGACGTGAAGCGACCCTTTTGCATTAGCAACGAGCAATATGTAAAAGAAAGCAGAGTGCTTTGTGTGCGTTTTTTTGTTGCAGAGAGGTGGGGACGGCGAGGATGATGATGATGACTGGCATTTCAGGAGATCCGTGAAGAACAATGTGATCGTTCAATGTGACTTCGGGAGACGGACGGTTGACTGGATGCCTGCGATATTTAATCCGTGATGGACCGCATTTGAGTCACTTCTCTGGGGGGGAAAAGTGCAGCATCAGCCGGCTGGAAATTCAGCTGCTTAAAGGAAATCTCCCTTTTGATTGAGAGCAAGACGCCACATCGGCCCTATGAATAAGAATCCATATAGTGCTGAGCTCAGATAACTGACTTTGTGATTCATGACACAGCAGGTCCTGAGTCTTGTTGGACATTACTCAGTGTTGGTTCAAACAAGTGTGATGGGGTGGGGTGGGTGGGGAAGCAGGAAACCAAAGAAAGTGTGACCCGGAGGAAGGGACCTTATGGTAGCAACAACTTCCGAACATCTGCCTGAGCAGGAAGAGGTTCATGTACTCTCAGGAGGCTCAATGTTCTCCCACCTCCCCCCAAAGAAACAAAGGTTTGCACATCAGATTATCTTCACCTGAAGCTCTGAACAATGCAGATTCATGCAGATAACACCTATGCAGGTTCTAACACGAATCACTATCTGTGGAATTGTATGTTTGTTCTGCTGCTAAATTAAAAAATCCTGCCTGTGTTTTTCCCCTAAAAACAGGATATCCTATTTACTCATTGTCTTCCCCCATGGCACAGATTTCAGAAACTCCGACTCCTCTCTGCCTTCTGGAGTCCAGACTGAAGTTAGAAGCGACTGAAGCAGCGATTGCATCAGGAATGCTGGCAGTTGATCGTTTTCCTCCACTCTGCGCAGACAGGGGGTGGGGTGCCCGGCTGAAACTGGGAGGAGAAAAGGGGGGGATTTGGGAATATTCTTTGTCCTCAGCCAGCAGTACAGCTCACAACTGGAGACGGACGGAGGCTCCTCGCAGGAAAGAACAAAAAAAAAAAGCAAAACCTGGATGGCTTAACATCATCGCAGGGGGGTTTCTTTTAAGGCAGAACACGAAGGAAGAGGTTTCGTTTCGGGAGACAACTTTGATGAGACGGAGGACCTGAAATCTGAAGGTAAAACCCACACGAACAGCGCGGCGGCGGCGCAAAGACGCGGTAACATCACGCTTTTTTTCCACCTTTTTTTTTTTTTTTTTGCCAACAATGGTGCTTTCGTTCAAGTTTTAGCTGTAACTTTTTGCGAAGGGAGTTGTTTTCTGTTAGTTTAACCCCAGCGCCTTATTAAGTCGTGCTTAAAGAACCAGCGCGTTTAAATGCATCGTTTAAGCGCTAACTTCTAAGTTTACGCGCACCGCCTGGCTGGCTGGCAACGCTAAATAAACCAAATCAGTCGCGTTATGTGGAGTTTTAGGGCACGTTTGCACAAAATATGTTGTCACTAGCACCACATGGGATGGTAATTGTACTGGTATGCAGGATATTTTGTTTAATTTCCGGGGATTTTTTGCGGCTATCTCGTGGATTTGGGGATGGAGTGACGCACAACCGTCTTGTCTTGTGTTTACCAAGTTGCCCGCATTTAAAGCAGTTATTGTGAATATTCTGGTGTTTTATGTGGTAAAGTTTCTTTCCACACTTTGTCCAAACAATATGGCGCAACCTTTAGCGTCATTAAGCATCGGTAAAACGTTACGGGAGCATGTGGAGCACCGTGCTGACGTCGTGGCCCGTTAGCCACGAGGATGTTTTTTTTTCCTTCACTCCCCAAATGGGATAAAATTTCATTTCACAGTCTATTTAATTAGATGGGGGTAATTTATAGCCTTTTCCCCATTCTCTCCTCGTTTTTGTTTTGTTTTTAGTTCCTGATGTTGTGCTCCTTGGTGATAGGAAGCGGAGATGAGTTATTTTTTCCTCACCAGGAGTCACTCCTCAGTTTGACTCATCTGGTTATTTTCCGGGGCTTTTCCCTGCTCGGGCCCGGAGCCTCAGTCCCAGCCTGCGGGCTCTGGGATTCAGGAGGGTCAGCTGGAACTGGCCTTCCAGATGTTGGAGCCACAAAAGCCTCTCTGTTCTGCAGAGCTCGGCCCGTGTGCGCATTCTGCTGTTAGGAAGCAGACTGTTTGGTGTCAAGTGCCACAGATAGAGGACTGATACTCACATGGGATGTTGTTGCAGGACTGGTTAAAGAACCTCAGATAGGTAGAAGTGTAAGATGCAGAACCAGACAGTTTCTATAGAGGTAGCTGGATTGACTTCTTTTTATTTGCAAATCAGGCAGAACCTCATTTTTGGTCACTTGCTCTATACTTTGCTTATTCAGGCCATACCATCATGAGAAGCCAGATACAGCTTGATGAGCTTTTTAATGTTACCCTCTATTGATTAAAAGTTGCTGAAGCTCAACAGATCTTTCCAGTTTTGATGATGATGGTGTCTTTGTTCTGCTCAGGACACCCACCCAGCTCAAACATCACATTACGTCCATCCGGCCTTTTGTTTCTGTCTTTTGGCTGCAGGGTCGGGGTCAGTCCTTAATTACTGACCAGTTTGTCCCACTGGTTTCCAAAAAGATACAGCTTTCATCCCTGCAGTCCTCAAGAGTCTGTTCAAGAGTGTCAGCTAAATCCACAGCTCAACCCAAATCAGTCACACTTTGAATAATAAGAACAGTTTAGAAACAGTTGTTTATATATTAAAAAAACAGGTGCGGTTTTATTTGGACACTTTTTGGCAACAATAATACTAATACTTGGAGTTTCTAGAACGTGGCAGCAAAGGCAACATAAGGCGTGATTGTACAAAAAAAAAAACACAGGACGGAAGAAGCTGGAAGCAAAACCAATCGTTTGCCAACCGCTAAAAAAAAACCTTGAAAAAAATAAACAACTTCCAAAACTTTGGCAAGAAACAGCAGAAAAAATAGAGCGAGATCTTCAGGAATTGTTTTCAGTTGAGGAACTGGTAATTACTCTTTCTGTCAGCTAGTTTTGGCCACGTTTCATGCTGGCAAAGAGGCAAAGACGGTAAAAATACAGAAACAGCTTTTCACCATGTCGGAATGGAGAGCGTGTTTTTCATCTCTCATTATGCACATTAACTTTTTTTTTGTTTTGTTTTGGTGAAAAAGCTTAAAAACACCTCAAACAAGTGTAAAAACCTTTTTTTTTTTTGCAAAAGCATAAAATGATTTTATGAAACAGCAGCGGACACACGTGTAACTGCATCATGCATCTTGCATTCAGGTGCACTTTGAGGATCAGGTTTCACCAAATTCAAGGGATTCTTTCCAATCCTAATCTTAATCCTTGCTATTGTAAATCTGTACTTTTTGGAATTGCTGGGATCAGATGAATCCACTTGAATTCCAGTCCAGCTGAGACGTCCACACTGTGTTGCCCTCCAGCCTACAACATTGGAGGAGGCCATTGAAAAAGCTGAGATATAAATCTGATTTCATGTTACGAAACTACAAAAAATGTTGGAAAATGCCGCAGCTCACATAGGATCTGCCGCTGGATACGACAGCCACGATACTGACTGTGAACAACAGGCCCAAACACACTGTGTCATTCTTTAAATCTTACATTTGACTATAGTGAGCGGCTGAACAGAGCAGCTAAGAGTCTCCGAGTTCAGCTCTGAGTTGTGATTGTTATCTGATGTACTTCCTCCTTCTGCCAGCTTGACAGTTACACACAGACTCACGCTTGCACGTGAGTCAGTGGTATTCCTTGAAGCTCTGACAGCAGCTCGGTGCAGTTTCTAACCGTTAACCTAGATTCCAAGCAGCTGAGCGCGCCGTTGGCTTCCGCTCCGTCTCTATTGCTGGCATCCCGATGCCATCAGGAAACCAGCATAGCTAACAGGTTGGGTGTAGTGTGCACATTAAACTAAACTGTTTCTGACAAATATTTCTCCATACACACGATCCAACTACATGCTTCCTGTTATCTTGATGTGCAGTTTAAGACGTCGTACTGTGATTCAACTTTTCTCAGGCGGGATGCAAGTGCCAACAGGCAACGGTTCAGAAAACCGCAGATGAAGGATAATGACAGTGGTAGTCCATGTGAGCAGTAAACAGACGAACAGCATAAAAGTAGTGAGCAAACATAGCCGGTAGTGAAGAGGAGGTTTGTGGAGAGACATGCTGAAATTAGCTTCACTGCATCAGTGGGAGAGACGGCCGAGCAGCAGGGAGGGAGAGCTGGTTGTAGGTTTTCCATGGATTCCAAGCAGAATGTGAACAAAAATACTGTTCTATCATAGAGTAGCCATCAAAGTAACTAATCTGGTCATCCATCAGATCTGCTTACATCACACCTGGGAGTCGCCCGGTACGGGTGACTTGTCATGGATCCTGTTTAAACGACGTCATGTGATCGCTGAGCCGCACTTTGTCTCTTTTCTTGTGTTGGGTTTATAGTAAACTTTTCAGATGGGAAATTTCCATTGCATCCAAATTGTAGATTTAAGATTTCCGATCAGTAGTTGTTTAGGGTCTTTTGGATAATCGCACACACACTAAAGAAATGTCTATACAGCAGCTTTTAGTGCACACAGTTTGGTAGAAGAGTGTCTCTTTGTGAATTCATTCCGATCTGAAAGGAAACACCACCTTAACCTGGGACAGCCGGAATAATACGAGGCTTTCATGTCCAGCACTGGACCTGCCCTGTGTTTGCACAGGAGTTACAGAGCACAGCACTGTGTCACTTTGTGTAGTGAGCTCAAGTCACGATGTGTCGTGTTTGGTATCGTATCCTCGGCGCTGGAGTTCCAGTAAGACGCTGCTGCTACTTGGTTTTGTTGTTATCTAAATGAAAACTTGTTGGAGCATGCAGACTTGCCAAACTGCTGTAATGACATTTGACGTGATTTGATTTGCTTTATCGTTGGCAGTTGACGTTTAAAATGATTTGTGTGTCCCTCCATCGCTGATTCACTCAGTTTTAGGCAAGAATTCACTTTAACACCTCGTGGCTGAGTTGTCACAGAACGGACCTTGTTTGTCAAAAAAAAGATAATTCAGCGGGTAGACGATCTGCAAAATGGTATCATCTGTTCTCAGTTAAAATAAAAACTTCATTGTTGCTCACCTACTCGGTAAAAGCGTGGCAGTGCGGTTTCTAATTGTGTCTTAATTGCACAGCAGAAGTTGCTTACGAGGTTTGTCACGGATGGCGTGAAACCGCAGGACCTCTTGATTGCTGCTTCAGTGCTGTTAGATCCCAGTCAGATTATTAAACCTCAACTTCCAGCAACTAAATGTGAACTTCCCTGTGCGTAAAATGTTCAGCGGAGACTAGATTGAGCTAGACTGTGATGTTTGTATGGGTATTTACGGTAACTGTCACACATTTAGCTGCAATTTCTAATAAACTCGACTACGCTGCCTCCGTAAACCAGCGTATCCTTTGTGTTTTCACTGCGCTGCGCCTCAGGCACTCTGCTCGCTGATTACAACTTCACTCCACAGCATCTACATGTCAGTCTGGTTGTAGTTGCGCAATTTGATGATGGCATTTATTGTGATCACTGCAGCTGCCCTAGCATGTCCTCCGCACAGAGCAAGAGGGTAGAGTGTGGAGGTGTCCACTTGATTATGCAGTAGCGCCACCTTGTGGCTGCCTGGTGCAGTAATTAGAGTATTTTTAAGTGGGATCGTTTAGCAGAAGAAATTAGTAAAATCATTTGGTTTTCAGTGACTCTTATTTTTATTATTATTATTATATCTTTATTCCTTATCTTCTATATCTTGTATATATTTGTCTTGTTATCTTGTTTATTTTTTATTAATATTTATTGTATTTTATTCTTTTTCTTTCTGTAGTTATTTTACTTTATTTTATTTTTTAAATTTTCCTATTTCTATCATTCGTGTAAATTCCTAGGGCGACGCCAACAGCCAAAACCAAATTCCTTGTATGTTGTGTACGTACTTGGCCATTAAAGCTGATTCTGATTCTGATCTTTTCTATATCTATATGTCTATTCTAGATATCCTCATTCTTATATTCTGTTTGCACTATTCTCCTTTTATATATGTATTGTTGTACTTGTGTTTGCACTATTTCTTGTTGTTCTTCTAGTATGTGTGTATCTCTGTGTGTACTGCTGCTGACAGCACTATCTTATCTCATTTTATATCCTTTTACATGCTTTCTGCTGTCAGTACGGGATGATTTAATCTTGTTATACATTAAGTCAAGCAAACAACTAAAATCAGTTTGGAGGTGAACTGAGCATCTATACGATGTTGTAAATAACTTGGTCAATAAAATGTTACAAGCTGCCTGCAGTGTAACAGCGATTTGTCAGCGTTGTTATCTGGAGGCGCACGGAGGGTAACTAGGGTGAAGCACCTGCACCGTGCTGAGGATAAAATTCCTTGTTGCTTGCCAGGAGCTGATAACACCGGAAGGGGACTCTGTACTGGTTCTGCACTCACCTCGACCTTAAGTCCGTCAGCTCTTGCAGTAGGCTGTGTTTCCTAAATGTAGATGTTAGGGAGCAAGACCCAGACAGGCGGGGTGGTTCTTTTTTGGCCACTAAACTACCTCATAGGGGCAACTGTTGGTCCCTGCCATCACAGCCTCTGTCATTGGAGATCTCTCAAACATCCCTGAAAACCTGCAACGAAGTCACAGGGAGAGTAGCACACTCAATTATCAAGACTTCTTCTGAGCCACAGAGGGAGCACACTTCTGTTCACGCATTTAAACTTTGTGTTTCTATTTGGTGCTTTTATGGCAGGTTGCATCTAATGTGTTTAAAAGAAACCGTTTCCTCATTGCCATTTGATGAAGTGTGCATCACTGGTACACGTTGCTCATGTTTTACCACCCAGGCCAACATCTGAATACATTTCTCTCTCTTTTTTCCTGCCCAGGTTTGAGAGCTTCCCTGTCCCTCGAGCAAAATGAGCTGGAGTTTCCTCACACGACTGCTGGATGAGATTTCCAATCACTCCACTTTTGTGGGCAAAGTTTGGCTCACCCTCCTCATTGTCTTTCGGATTGTGCTGACGGCAGTCGGAGGGGAGTCGATCTACTACGATGAACAGAGTAAATTTGTGTGCAACACGCAGCAACCCGGTTGTGAGAATGTGTGCTACGACGCATTCGCGCCGTTATCACACATTCGCTTCTGGGTGTTCCAGGTGATTATGATCACCACTCCCACCATCATGTACCTCGGGTTTGCTATGCACAAGATCGCCCGCATGGAGGATGATGATTACAGGCCCAGGAGCAGGAAAAGGATGCCGATTGTGAGCCGCGGTGCCAACCGCGACTACGAAGAAGCGGAGGATAATGGGGAGGAAGATCCCATGATCCTGGAAGAGATTGAGCCAGAAAAAGAAAAGGAAGTCGTGGAAAAGCCCAGCAAAAAGCATGACGGACGCCGTCGCATCAAGAGAGATGGCCTGATGAAGGTTTATGTATTCCAGCTGCTATCACGTGCCATCTTCGAGGCCTCCTTCCTGTTTGGACAGTACATCCTTTATGGGCTGGAGGTGGCGCCGTCATATGTATGCACACGGTCTCCTTGTCCGCACACGGTGGATTGCTTCGTCTCACGTCCGACAGAGAAAACAATCTTCCTGCTCATCATGTATGCCGTCAGCGCCTTGTGTCTGCTGTTTACCGTGTTGGAGATCCTCCACCTCGGCATCAGCGGTATTCGTGACTGCTTTTGCACACCGCGACCTCGGCCTCCCACCCCCCGCCACCCGGCTCTGGCCAGCCAGAGGTCATCCATCTCCCGCCAGCCCTCCGCACCTCCTCCAGGCTACCACACAGCTCTGAAGAAGGACCCATCGGGCAAAATGGGTTTCAGGGACAACCTGGGAGACTCGGGTCGCGAGTCATTCGGAGACGAGGCGTCGTCGCGGGAGCTGGAGAGGCTGCGCAGGCACCTAAAACTGGCGCAGCAGCATCTGGACATGGCGTACCAGAACGAGGAGAGCAGCCCGTCACGCAGCAGCAGCCCGGAGTCCAACGGCACGGCGGTGGAGCAGAACAGACTAAACTTTGCCCAGGAGAAGCAGAGCAGCACCTGCGAGAAAGGTGAGGTGTCTTTTCACAACTGTGCTGCTGCTTCAGTGGTTAGCTGTGATCAAAACAAAACTCTTCACTGACACCGACAAAATGTGTTCGCAGGTCTCCGTGCGTAGGTTCTCGTCGACTGATCGGCTCACAGGAGGAGCAATGAGAGGACAGAAGGGAACTGAACAGGGAGTGTGTATGCGTGAGTGTTGACATTATGCTTGAGGTGGATGAAGTCAGCCCAGGCCTTCCAGTGTTATGGCCAGCTGTGGTCAAGCATCAAGTCAAAGGAGTCTCAACTCAGCAATTATGAGACACCAGCCTGTTTGAAGATCCAAAGTGCTAACAAACTGCCATCGTGCAACAAGAACGGTTAAGGTTAACATGTACTTCTCCCTCAGGGCAGCTATTTGTTTTTTTTATATATATTTTTATTATGAGACTTAGAGCTATTAGTCATTTTATGTTCTTTGTTGAAAGTTCAGTGAGAAAATCTCAAGTTTGCCTTAGACTTAAACTGGAACTCCATTTTATGGCATTTTGTTAAGGTAAGGCCAAGCCAGTTGTGCAAAAAAAAAGAAAGAAAAAAAAGTTTAAACTGTAAGAATTTTGTGAGGAGTGAGTGTTTGTAGATGCAAACGAAAGCTTCATGGACAAGGCGCCACTCAGAAGAAGAAGAAGATAGGTACTGGAGTTGTTGTCATGCTGGTGGAGAATTTGCGAGGTGTCAATTTTCAAACAAAGGTTTCTTTCGAGTGTGTTACACTTCTTTTTTTTTTTTGTTTTTTTGTCAATGTTGGCAATGCACCAGTCAACATTCCTGAGTCTGGTGCCTGGATGGTAACTGGAACACACTTGGGGTGCCTTTGTCCAAAGGAACAAACAAACCTGGGTAATGCTTGAAAAACATGTAACTCTTGATATTGTCTTGTATTGTTTTAAACATTTGATACTGTTCTTTATTTTTGTATTAGTTTTAAGTAAGTATTGTGGTATTGGCAACAGGCTTTTGTCACTGTGGCAAACACCTTTTTTTTTTTTTTCCTTTTAATTCACTACTGTCTTCGCTTCCTGAACCAGATTCTCAGTGAACTTGGTGTTTTCTTTAAAAGGTTTTATACAGTCTGAGCTCAAACACAACAACATTTCAATAATCACATTCTTTTATCAGTCTGTAGCTCTTTATGTTAGATACAAGTTGTGTCTTTTTTCAAAACGGACCCTGTTTTAATTGTTTGTCGGTTAAATAAGGGACAGTACTGTATGTCATATTCTGTATTTGAAAGTGCTGGTTTCTGGATGTTATCACTGTTCCATAATCTGAATGACAGTTTTAAACAGATGTAATCATTTCAATGTGAATTCAATGCCTTGAATGGGCTCTAATAAGACGCCATCTTTTGTATTCTGACTCATACCCACAGTGCCAACTCAAATATTGTCATCTCAAGTTATTTTTGACCAATGCTTTTTGTACTTTTTATACTTTTTTGTATTGATAGTACTTTGTGGTTAGTTTTTGAAATAAATTTTTACAACAAATTCAGCTTTTCAAGCGGCCTGCGTCTGGTTTTATAATGTCACTGACGGTTCAGTCCAATCACAAATTAATATTCTGTTATCGAGGCAAAGTCAGCCAATTGCTTATGTGAGACTGTTTCTGTATTTGGTGACACACTACACTGTGAAGGTCCTGATTTGGATTCATTTGGAGCGCTCTTCAAATAGATTCCTAACATACAGAATTGGCTTTCAAATACTGTTGCATCCCGCAAGCCTTTGAAGGGGTTGTTGTGTCCAAGTTCAACCTGAATAAACTCAGGTTCAGAAAAACTGCAGTTAAACCTGACATGATCTGTCCAGTGATTTGGATAAGGACACACACTGGTGTATCTTATGTTGGCTAATTTATCTGCTCTGCTGGATTCCACGAGGAGATAAATTCTGACTTTGACTAAGAATAATAGACAGGATAGAGTTGCATTTTCCACCTTTTGATGAGGAAAATTGTAATTAAGCTCTTAAAACTCCAACTTAGCAGTTAAGTTCCTGCTAACCCTGACTTTTAAGCAGAGAACTGGATCTAACACAAGCATCCATTTATATCATTAATGACTCCCCCTGGATTTTTCCCCCCTCTAAATATGACCATATGGTGTTTGTATATCCAGTCTTGGAAGACACAGCGACACTGTATATCTTCATAAATGAACCTATCACATGGTTTAATATACTGGGATGTATTAGGCTTGATTCTCGTGCATGTCTTCACTTAAATGCCTTAAAAACGATCTTAATTTTCATGTTAGACCTCTTGGAAGAAACAAACAGTGACTGCCATAACTGAATATATATATAACCATGACAATGCAGTGTACTGATGACAGTGACAAAAACACAGATTCACACCCAGGGGGCTTCTTACAAAACAAACCTGAGGAGCCGATCCCGTCAACTTGCAGGGTAGGATCTTTACATATCAGAATCGGTTTCCAGCTTGAACATGCATGACTGAACTACTCCAGTATTACAGGGATGAGGACTCCACAGAGCTGCACAATCTAAGGAGGCACTGCTGTAGTCACATCTAAGCCATTTTTATTATTTGTTTTCTCGCAGTATAATTTATAATGAAAGATGAAGGTCCGGATCTTTTCCTTAAGTCGACTTTCACAAGGTTCAGTTTTCTCCTACAGTGACCTCTAGTGGCACTAGGTGATTCATACAGAACTTAGCAAAAGCATCTCCATCTATCAGCAGCTCCAGTTTCAACAAGAGCCTCTGAGGACAAATAAGACAATTCAAGAGATCACAGGTTTAAATCCATCTTTATATGAACTAACTCCCCACCCCGAGAAACTGCTTATTACAGAAAATACAAGGTATTGTTAAATAACACAACAAATGTTGGACTTTATCGTTCACAAGCCAGTATAAAATCTATGGAGCAATATGTCTTGTTTCACAATATATTACAGATGATCAGTATTTTTTATATCATACAGTAATGGACTTAATTTTCTTTGACTTCAACAATAAGCAGAACTAACAACAAGCAGATCTTGTGGGATATACAGTGGCTGTCATTAACAGTCATGAATCAAATCAAATAAATCATATCATATACTTGAATATTAAATCCCAAACGGAGCCTCAAGAACAGCACTAACATACAGCAATGAAAGAAATGTTAAATATATCTGTTGAACGAATTATTTCATTTAGGATTTGAAGTGTTTATGTTGAGGACTTCCACTACACCTCAGTGTTCAACATTAACATTTTTCTTGGACTTTCTTTTTTTCCTAAAGATGCAAAATGAAAGTGAACAAATGAGTCCAAACAGTACAACAATAAGTAGAGCAAACGTGGTGTTCAGTCCGGTCTCAGCATCAGTGACAGAGAGCTTCATTCCCAGGAACTGCACAGGCTTGTCAACGTCCGGCGTCACCGCTGCAGAGAAGACACAAAGACACAAAGTTGTTCTGTTAAGCATGAAACTATGGTATGAGACAGTTAAGTCAGGATTAAAAACAAGAGAAAACAGTTAACCTGGTTTGAACAAGAATCTAAGGGCAAGTTTCACAGAAGCATTTCACACTCCAGTGTTGGACCAGTCTATTGTGTGCTCCTAAATTAGTCTAATGAATCGTTTCACCAAAAAAAGAACACTAACTTACTTTAGGCTCAGAAAGCTATACCCCCAGGCTAAGACCAATGTTTATGGTAACACTTAGTGATACCAGCTGATAAAAAGGGGCACACATCTGTGATTTGCTGATAGTTCAGTTTTTAAAAATTCTTTGCTGTTTTCCCTCTACAATATCCTGTTAAAGATTGTGTTAAAATAATAGAACTGTTCATCAGTGTGAATAGGATCGCCATGGTTTTTGATTATTCCCCAGAATTCAGAGCAAATTAGCAATACTTTACACAGGCAAGGGTTAAACCAGGGGTCTCGATCGCCGGTCCTCGAGGGCCGCAATCCTGCATGTTTTAGATGTTTCCTTCTTCCAACACACCTGATTCAAATGGTCAGGATCGTTATCCGGCTTCTGCAGAGCTTGATGATGAGCTGATCATTTGAATCAGGTGTGTTGGAAGAAGGAAACATCTAAAACTTGCAGGATTGCGGCCCTCGAGGACCGGAGTTCGAGACCCCTGGGTTAAACAGTGTTGTGGCCATGAAATAGTCTTTGAGGTCAAACCTCAAAGTGCAACAAGTGGTTTGTATATTTATGTATGTATGCAATAAGTGAGGTTTTTAGGTACTTTTAGAAGTTCTTCCTTTTTCTTTTTGTGCTGTTGAACACATCACTTGGCAGTTCATTAGTCAGAACAGGTGTTTCAGCAACTCTGTGTTAACATACCTTCGGGCAAGCAGTCATTGGGTCCTAAAGCAGGGTCAGGGAATCCGTTGCAGCTTATGATCGTGGAGTAGAGGTTCACAGAGTTCTTTGCCACTCGTGGAAGTTTCGGGTCTGAACGATTGACGTAAAAAAGGCCAAATCTCTCTGAAAAGCCAGTGGCCCACTCCAGGTTGTCCATCAGTGACCAAGCCGTGTAACCTCGGACATCCACATCGTCTAGCAAGTAGGCTTTAATAGAGAAAACAAACACCTTCAGCACAGACACACTGTCATTGTGCTTAGAATCCAGTTTGAGCATGTGAGCATTTTGGAAAAAGACCTGTAAACTATTTTACTGCACTTTTTCAAAATCTCTGTTCTGGTCTTAAATACATTCCATGAAAGTGCTTGGATACCTTTCAACGCCTGGTTGATGTATTTTTCATAGTAGTAGCTCCTCGGAGTATCGTTCAGGTCAACGGGCCCTCGCTCTGAGATGCCATTCTCAGTGATGATGATTGGTGGATTTCCATACTCCTCCTTAATGAAGTTCAGTATTCTGCGGAATCCGAATGGTGAGATCTTCAGCCAGCCTGAACCTGAATCCAGGTAGGTGCGATCAGCAATTGTCCCTGCACCCCTGTGAAGGTAAAATATGTTAGATTTTAGAGTTCAAATGAAGTACACAAGACAGACAATCATATACATTTAACTGTGCTAATTGTATTGGCTTATTTCAGCTGCTCGAAAAGAAAATTAGAAAGATTTTTTTTTCTTCTTATGCTTACCTGTCTGCATCATAGTGCTGAAGGTCTCCGTATTCCACAGGGAAAGCAAGGACAGTGGTGTAATGGTTGAATCCAAAATAATCATAGGTGCCTTTAATCCTCTTAACTTCCTCTGGAGTGAACTCAGGCAGTCTGGAGAAATTGAACAGAAACGGACTGACGTGCAAAGCAGCAATTTTTTGTGTATAAATGTAGCAAACTAATAATAAACTCTGGTAATCACATGTACTCCTAGTTTGATTTTATAGGAAACTGTACAGTAGACACTAGCTCAGAAAGTCAGAAAAGGCCTATAGAAAGTATTGCTTTGGAAGTTTTTCCTTGTTATTGCTGTTAAACATTGAATCATGGTTAATTTAATTTGGCTTTCTTGACAAGAATTTATTTTTTGTTTTAAAGTCGCTTTCATGGTTAAAGGAAAAAACATTTATACAGAAAATGTCCAATAATTTAAAATATACAATGTAAAAAAGATTTTCTCTGTTTTTGTCAATTCTTGTTGAAAAAGTCAAATTAAAATGGCTACGATTCAGTGTTGAAAGCAATAAAGGGGAAAACTTCCAAGATGGGTGAACACTTTTTATAGGCACTGAAAAGAAGTGATTTTTTAGTGATGCTATCTTATTTTCAGGCGTTCAAGCTTTGTTTTTTGTTTTTTTTATAATACCGAGATTTTGGCAGACCAGCAGCTAGGCTTCGCTCACGAATGATTGTCTTCATCACATCGCTGTAGTCTCCATTAAAAACAGGATGGGCAAACCAGCCAATGTAGAACTGCACAAATACAGACATAACAGCTATTAGAAACTATCACCACACAATTCTAATTGTAAAATATGAAAGGGACTGGTGTACCTGTATCACACGTCTTGCAGCATCAATATCCTCCTGCTTATAGGGATTTCTGGGTTCTGACCAGTCGGAGTTGATGGTAATAGAGATAATGCCTTTTTGGTTGGCCCGGTACTTCTCATTGTAGAGGTGCCATGCCTCAGCATGAGCTTTAAGCAGGTTGTGACCAACAATGTAGGGCAGAGTGCCTGGTCGGAAACTGATTCCTGCAAACACACATGAAGTAATAACAACATTTGCTACCGATACGCTGTACGCTGTTTGTCATTGTGCTTTCGGAAAGATTAATGTTTGGTTTAGGATTGGTTTGCAGTTTTAGTTTCTTTAACAACTAAAACGTTCCCAATACGAGCGCTTAAGTGTTTTTGTTAATTCCACTTAAAATCAGATTTTCAAACTGAACACAAAACCAACCATAGTTTGGGTGATGTAGAGTATCAGATGCAGAACATTACTTCAAACATACCTGGGGCAGCTACTCCATAGCCATGGCCTACGTTGGCTATGTTGTATGGCTCATTAATGGTAATCCAAAATTTCACTTTGTGGCCAAGACGGCTAAAGATGAAGTCAGCGTACTCTGTGAATTTGACAATAATAGTTTCATTCTCCCATCCCCCGATTTTCTGCAGGGCTTGTGGAAGGTCCCAGTGGTACAGAGTAATCTGACGGCAAAGGAAAAACAGTTTACAAAACAATTTACCAACTTTCCATTGCATTTTGAGATGCTGAAAATACACATACATGGGGCTGAATATTTGCAGCGAGAAGTGCATCCACTAGTCTGTGGTAGTAGTTGAGTCCAGCCTCATTAATGTTATTGGTGGTACCATCAGGAAGCACCCTCGACCAGGATATGGAGAAACGATAATGGGTCACCTTAAGTTGCCTTAACATAGCAACATCCTCTTCTACTTTATTGTAGCTGTCGCAGGCTATGTCTCCATTGTCACTATCAGAAACTCGGACAGGTGTGTGAGCAAACTTGTCCCAAATACTGAGACCTTTTCCATCTGACCTCCAGCCCCCTTCAATCTGAAAAAAAAAAAAAACATTTACAAAACAAAAACAACTTAAATAGATAAAAGCAGAGCAGTACATGTGTAAATACTTGGTTCAGAATCAATGAATAGGCTTCATCTAAACACATACCTGGTATGATGCCGTTGCGGTACTCCAAAGGAAATCTTTTCGGAAATGCCCGTAAAGCATCTTTTCATCATCTGGCATGGGAAAACCATTATCCTTTATGACTTGGTAGTAGAAATGAGCTGAATACTTTGGTGTTCTTGGCCGGTTTGGGTTACTGAAGTCAACATGGTGGAGCCCAAATCCAACTTTGTACGCTTGTAGCCATTCAAAAGAATCCATGAGCGATGTTGCAATATAGCCATGTACCCTCACGCCATCAAGTTCGTAGGCTGTTGTTGAAACAAACACATACAAATGAATGATCAACACTAAAACCTGTCATGATAATCATAAAATGTATCTTATGAAATATGAAGATATCAGTTCACCTTTTAGAGCCTCATCAATATAGGTCTTGTAATAAAACATTCTGGCACTATCATCCCAAGTTGTGCTTGATTGTGTAGCCACTCCATTCTCAGTAATGTAAACCTGTGGATTTCCATACTCCTCCTTGATCCAGTTGAGGAGTCTTCTCAAGCCCCATGCCACAGCTCTCTGGTTTTGGATGGCTGTAGTTGGTGAATCACTTTCCTCTGTCTCTGTCAAGTCCCTGTCGCTTGCATATGAATGAGGGGAAAGCGGACCTGTAACATGACCTACGATCTTTGTAGTGTAATGATTCACACAGAACATGTCAGCAGTTCCCTTGATGTAGTTCTTTTCCTCTTCAGTGAAGGAAGGTAGTCTTGATTCTGAAAGATCTTGGAGATCACTTTTGTTTCCAACTTGCCACTTCATTGCATCAGGATAGTCACCATTCTTGAAAATGGGGTGTGCAAACCAGCCCAGTTGGAACTGCAGTGCGCGGTCAGCAGCCACCACTTCACGGAGAACATTGACATCTTTAGGTTCAACCCAGTCAGCATTGAGGGCAATAGATACAAGACCGCCTTGGGATGTACGATACTTGTCATCATATGTATGGTAAGCCTTGGCATGAGCTCTGATCAGGTTGTGTGCAACTAAGTATGGTGCAGTTCCTGGATTCTTAACATTTGGAGGGATCTGTCCAAGCCCATATCCTAACCATGCAATTGAGTGAGGCTGGTTGATGGTCATCCACAATTTCACTCTGTCACCAAAGGTGGCAAAGCAGAAGTCACAATAGTCATTAAAAATGTCAATCATGGTTTCATTTTCCCAGCCACCGAGGTTTTGCAAAGCTTGAGGGAGGTCCCAATGGTAAAGTGTCACCATGGGAGTGATTTTATTTGCTATCAGGCTATTAATGAGTCTATTGTAATAGTCAACACCTTTCTGGTTCAGGGAGGAAGGAGTACCATCAGGAAAGATCCTGGACCAGGACAAAGAGAATCTGTATGACTTCACCCTCAGAGCTCTCAGCATGTAGATGTCTTCATCAAGTCTGTTGTAGCTGTCACAGGCTACATCTCCAGTAGGAGTATTGCCAGGTGTCTGAGTGAATGTATCCCAGACACTGGGCCCCTTTCCATCAGCATTCCAGCCTCCTTCAATCTGGTAAGCTGAAGATGAAACTCCCCAGCTGAA
>NW_007577921.1:453785-456972 GCF_000690725.1 Stegastes partitus
TAGAGAGCCCCTTTCTCTGATAGGCTGCTACGGTGACCTGAGGGGAAAATACGGGCCCAGGAGATGGAAAACTGGTAGGTGTTGACTTGAAGACCTCGCAGGAGGTAGACATCGTAATCCACCTTGTTGTAACTGTCACATGCTAAGTCAGCGGTCTGATTATCAAAGACTTGGTTTTGATGACCAAAACGGTCCCAAATGGTTTCTCCCTTTCCGCCTTCTAACCAGCCTCCTTCAACCTTGAAGGACTCACTGGAGGTGGCCCACTGGAATCCAGAGGGGAAGGATGCCTTCAGGAAGGCGTCTCGTTCAGTAGTAGTCGGAGCCCCAAACTTCTGCCAGACATTCTGATAATTGCTTTCGAATGCTGGTATCTTGGTGAATTCCGAATTATCATGGCTTTTGGAAAAGAGATGAGAGAACATTAAAACAAACAAACAAACCAACAGTAAAAAAAAACAAAACACTTTCAATACTTAGGAATCAGTGACACAAACTCTTACCTGACTGGTACATTCTGCATCTCCAGCTTTCCTAACATATTTTCCACGTCACATCCCACAATATTCAGGCCATTGTTCTTCAGCACTGTCATGTGTTCAAGACAGAGTTACCAACTGTTCCATGACTGACAGTATTGAAATTTGGAGACATTTAAGAATACATTCTTTTATAACTGTCTCAACTAAAATCTGCAAACTAATTAATCTTCATCCAGGACATCTGCTTTTGACTTTTCCTTACCACAGTTCAGCTGTAATGACTGTTTAAATGTTCTTTTTTTATTTTATATTTTTTAAATGTTTAGACTCCTGAACAGATTGTAAAAACCAAGTCCTAAGCCTTTACTCAACAATACATGTGATTTTGCTTGTATAACTGTACTGAACCACAGCAATAAGTATTTATAGTCATCATTGCCATATGATAACAATTCTAAGAATTTTATGATTATGGTCTTGTAAAAGTTTATGATATTGCAATTTGCAACTTGATTTAAAAGGTTGATAGTCTGTTATAAGCTGGTCATTAAAAGCTCAGGATAGGTTGAGATTGGGTTTATCATTGTTCTAATGTTTCTTAATGTCTTTAGATAGTTGTATTAATTATAAACAGAGTTAACATTGATTTGAAATTTCATAACAGACTTTCCTGTTTCAGCACAATGAACGACCTTGTTTTTTATAACACCTGACACAATATTCTGTGATATCACAACTCCAGATTGGTATGCTCCTGATTTAACTTGTTTATCAGGCATAAAATGTAGTTTAATCTGATCAAAGAATAGATAGGTGATGTTGTCCTATAGGGAAATTTTTACATATCAGAAAGGAAAAATACCTGAAAGAACAGTTGTTTATGTCCTTCAACACACGTTCCAAAGAATGTTCAGTTCTGCATGTTACTGGTATATGCTAAATACATCTGTTATATTTACATAATTAAACAACTGCGTAGTATTAAATGAGTGGTAATGATATTTACCATGTAGAAAATCTCCAAGAAGCTGGTATTGACTGTTGGAACAATCATGGATGTTTATCTTGTACAGCAAGATAGGCAAGTTCCCAATGGAAATCTATAACACAGTTGCATGTGGATGTGTTATAACAGCAATGTCAAACATGAAATGCAAAGTAAAAACAAACAAACATCATCGTTAACATGCATAGTGTACCTGTAAGCTCCTCAGCTCCTTTGCAAAGTTTGACGAGAAGGCACAGTTATATTCAAGGTGCACAGACAAGAAGTCCATCTGTTCAAAATAGGAGATATCACACAGCACAGTATGTCATCACGCTCATGTCTGTTAATAAAAAACTGTTTGTACAATGAAACAAATGGGCATTTACTCCTGTAACACATGTCTGCAAAAATGTGCACAGCAATACACAACTGCTTACTGTACGCTAATGAAGTGTGGAAATTGTTGGCTTTTCCAACATGTTTAAACAAGTAAGCATATTTTGTCGTCATTTTCATAATTGAAGAAAAAACAGAAAAACAAAACAAAAAACTGATCAACAACATGAAAAGACCAACCCTACATTTATTACACAGTCAAACTCATAGAGATAAAATTCCAGAGAACATGCCGACGATTAAAACCTCCTGACAGGTGGAACCTATCTAACTGAAACCTCTGATATCTAAGGTCTGCCGTTTTCTTTGAACAAAGCAAATTCAGCCCAAAGAGCAGACTGTTTGATGAAATAGATTTCCTCCAACAACCCTAAAATCGTATCCGAGGATCTGCAGGTAAATTGGCAACTGAGGTTTTTGAGGTTCATTTGTACACAATCAGAAAAAATTATATAAATTTGTTCTGCAAGCTGGAGTTTTGAAAGATTTAATTTTTCAACAAATAATTCATCCAAAACACAATAACAGTTAATAACATAAATCTTAACAATAAAGGGCTGTTTTATTCGTTAAAAAAAAAAAATATTTACAAGCATGACCATTCACCCTTATGTGGGTAAAAAAGAAAGCATTTCTCATATGGGGTCTCCCTGTGAGTTGACTCTCTTAGTAACACATTCTGTTTCCATTAAAAGATTTTTTTTTTTTTTTTACCGTCATAGAATGATCCCTAAATGCATTGTTAAATTGTGAAACCATGTTGTTGTTTTTTTTTAAAATGTCATTTATCAATGTCCGACTTTTTAATTTTTTTCCAACATCATGAAAGACGGACACTTAAAAAAAAAGTAGCTGCAGCTTACTGTTGTTGAATCTTTAATCTGGGAGACAATAGCCACATCTTTAGCTCTCAACCCAACTGACAGTCGTCTCCCTGTAAAAAAACAAAAAAAATGAGGCGTTTATGATGTGGTTTATGAAACACAGTGTGAGGAAATTAAGCTTCTCCTGCCAAAGCCAAAATGTGTGTTATGTAAAAAAAAAAAGGTCAGTTGGGGACAGCTGGACATTGACATGCATGGGAAATTATTATACTGATCTCTGATGTTGATTGATTGCTGGCTTAGTCGTGATGTAACGAGCATTAATAGTGCCGCCAATAATGTGGTGAAGGGTTTCAGTATCAGGTGGTCATTAAGTAACGTTTTTAATAAGTGACAGAAAAGGCTATATGTATTACACAAGAACTCCATGGTTACGTAATAATAATCATAAAGGAACTGCGATTTACAACTAACGTTCCATTCCTATTCAAGCCGTT
>NW_007577921.1:457348-460973 GCF_000690725.1 Stegastes partitus
GGCTCAAGTCCCACCTCGTGCAGCTGTTTCATCAGGGTCTGGTAGCAGTTGACCACAGCCTGCTGGGGCTGACTGGGGAGGCCTGAAGGAAGGAGCTGAGCCCATGACAGCGGTACCTTGAAGTGAGTCACTCCTCGGCTCTTGAGATAATAAAAGTACTGCTTAAAACTAGGCGGTATGGGATGACTGCAGTCAAAGGCATTATTCACTTCACTCCCTGAGCCTTTGACCACCTGGTTTGTAAGAGGCCCTGCAAGAAGCATGAAGTCTTCCTCCCCATTCACCCCACTGTTCTGACCACCATACAGACAGAAAATGTACAGACACACAAGCCGCTGGAGCGTCTTCATGGTGCCTTGAATTGGATGAACTGATGCTATCGACTGGTAGAT
Organism: Stegastes partitus; assembly: GCF_000690725.1. Classification (NCBI taxonomy): domain Eukaryota; kingdom Metazoa; phylum Chordata; class Actinopteri; family Pomacentridae; genus Stegastes; species Stegastes partitus. The sequence continues at coordinate 457,741 of NW_007577921.1, forward strand.
AAGCTGTTTAAAGGTATTCTGTTTTCTTCTTACTACCTTGGTACATAATTAGGATTGATATCGCATCTAAATAGTGCTGCAATAAAACACTGTCACATGCACATACCACAGTGTTTTATCATTGCAGTTCTGATATGGTGAGAAAGACTCTGGACCCACACAAGTGATAACTGCATCCCCATCTTGACCTCACGTTTGAAGACGAGGAGTTGTGCAGTTGTAATATGCTTAAAAATTGTTTGTTTTTTAAATATTGTGAGGGAGAATGTAGCGGACATATAGGTTTTAACTCACAAGTGCAGGAAAGACATCTTAGAGGCCATGATACGTTAAAAATAGTGACAGTTTTGTCTCTATTTTTAACGCATTTAGGAATCAGGAACCTACACATAACCTTTAAAATTGCTTCAATACTTTAACCAACAATGACAACTAAAGCGTGACACAAACACGTATCCCACTCCAGCCTTATTTAGCATCTATATTATTCCTATTATTGTCTGACCAACACAAACACCCAGCGGCTATCACAGCGTCCATCATAAACTGTTATCAGCGTCTTGATACTAAACCTCTTGACTTGCAAAAACATAGCAAATCATTGATCCTCTGATAAGATAAAGGTAATGCATATATTATTGGTCGTGATAATGTGTATTTTAAAATCCAATGTTAGTCATCACTTCAAAATAGTGTAGTGGGAAACCCCAACAAACTCAGGTCATTTTAATGTCAAAGGCAGAATGTAGAGCAATTCACGTGATGCTTAAATGTTGTGAAGCTAACATTAATATTGAAAGCATTCTGCATTAAAACTGATCTCAGTACTGTACACTTGAGTACAAGTGTTAAAATAAGTGATTTCTAGCCTGTTGTTATGAAAATATCTTTACCTGCAGTGAGCTCCAGGCTTGAACAATAGAACTCTGGTCTTAAATTTGTGAATAACAAAGACCAAAGAAGAAAAAAAAAAGACAAGAAAGTAATTTGAATATTTAGCATGTATCAAATTAAATCAAAACCAGCCAAAGCAGTCGTTTACCCTGTAAGTGAATTTCACCTGAGATCAATGTACTGATTGAAGCATACGAAATAAAAAATATTCTAAAAAAAAAATAAAAAATCAACTAATCACATCTTAATTGATCTTGATTTCCTCTCATGAACAAAACTGTGAAATAAATGAATCATGACACAAATAGGATGACATTTTAAATGATGTAACATTGACATTTGTGTTGCAGTTACATGAGACCAAATACCTTGTCACTGATGCCTCTTACACGTGACGTGCAACACACACAAAAAAACTGTTGAGTAATCATGACCCAATAAACCAAAGTCTGACTCAGCACATAACAACAAAATCTGACTCAGCACATAACAAAATATGTTTCATGCACTATTCAGATCCACTCAGTTTACTTAAACTGACACCAACATTCTGGAGCTTTATGGTTTGATCACTTGGAAATTCAGCTTTCCACTGTGTGACTCGTTTTCGTCATTACCCTCGATACAGATATTTACTACGTTTCATAATAAATTGGTCCTGCCTTTTCTCTGACCCTTTATCAGGGCCACTTAGCCTGCCTTGCCAAAGGCATCATAAAGCATCTCAGCAGCGTGACTCTGCCACCCGCAGTATTAGTTATGAAACTATGGTCTGACTAAAAGTTCAAGGTCATGAATGGGATAACTATAAAAGGTTAACCATGCAGGGGTTCATTCAGTGGACAAGATGTCTCTCTTGAGGAAAGTTCTTCCTCTGTGTCTGCTAGCTGTATATGGCTGCTTGAGCCACAAACATGACCATCAACTTGAGGCCATGTTTCTTTCCGGCCCCATGACCACCGAACAGGTGATGAGCCTCAACGGAGAAACGTCTGACAAGGACACCTTTGACTGCAGTCATCCCATACCTCCTGGTTCTGCGCAGTACTTTGAGTACCTCCAGAGCCGAGGAGTGACTCACTTCAAGGTACCGCTGTCATGGGCTCAGCTCCTTCCTTCAGGCCTCCGCAGCCAGCCCCAGCAGGCTGTGGTCAACTGCTACCAGACCCTGATGAAACAGCTGCACGAGGTGGGACTTGAGCCTCTGGTCATCCTTCATAGATCCACTGTACCAGACTCTCTGAGATCAAGGTATGGAGGCTGGGAGAGCAAGGAGCTGGTAGAGATGTTTCAGCAGTATGCAGAGTTTGTTTTTGTAGAGTTTGGAGACCTGGCAAAGACCTGGGTGACACTGAGCAGCCTGGATGAGCTGGAGGAGGCTGAGCTGCAAAATGCTCTTAATGCACATGCTAGTGTCTACCGCCGTTACCACCAACTGTTTCCAGAGAGAGGTAGGAGATCAAGATTTTACTGTATTATGTGCTGAGCTTGAGTGACAAAAGTTGTTTTTTTTAATCCTATTGTATTGAAAGTGCATTGTCTCTGAAATTTAAAAGCTAAAATGTCCCCATAGTGTATGATGTGCATATGTTTATCTACTTACAGTATTATATCATGAAGGCGTCACAGTCAATTTAAGTTTTCTAATCATGTTTCAATAGCTTTGCCATTACATCAGAATTACAGAATTACACATCAGAAGTTTTGTGCTTATTACATCACAGTCGTTTAAAATGGGTCCCACTGGGTTGGTTTATTGCAGGGGTTTATTGCCAGCTTCAGTTACCAATTTTAACTAATATAAACTATAACAACAGCATTTATTGTTAGTGATACATTGACAACAGAAACTGTTTTGCGTTCTCAACATACAAATAAGAGACAAAGTCCTCTCAGTCTATTTTTACATGATATAATAAAATACCTATTTACAGTAGAATCCCCATGAGTTTATTTTCAAATATACTTCAGCTTGTAATAATATTTTAGAAAAGTTGTTTTTTAAATCTCCTGTTGTTGTCCACTTTTATGAGAAGCACAGTAATTATGTTGTGTGTTTCCTGTAACTATTGACCACATGTCCCAAAGGTCATGGTAACACAGATGAAATAAAACAGGGGAAGGTGAATGTAATCTCTTGTTTTCAAGTGGCAAGGAAATGGTAAAACACTAAATGAATTAAATTTTGTGCAGATGGACAAGTATCCATTGGGGTAAAGGCCAGTAAAATTTCAGCCATCTGTGACACCCAACTGCTGGTAAGATCACACAGTCACATAAAACAAAGTAAACAGTTTACAGAGTAAAAGTAAGGATTGTGTTCATGAGCAGTACAGCAA
>NW_007577921.1:463939-468661 GCF_000690725.1 Stegastes partitus
GACATTTGCTGGACATGTGGAGTTGAACCTCAATCAATATACACTCCTTTATCATCTGATTAAGTAAACTGAAGTTATTTGCTGACAGATGAATATTATTGTTCGCCCTAAGGAGTAACAGCAATGTATGTGACACATGTTGGATAAGGCTAGAAAAACAGTCTTTGTTTGTTTTTGAATATAGGCTCCCAGAGTTCACCCCTGAAGAAGTCCAAAGGATCAATGGGACTCATGATTTCTTCGGCTTAAACCATTACTGCAGTGTTCTTGCATTCCATATTGATGTAGGAGATGCCCAGGATTATGATTCTGACAGGTAAGTTGGAATTAAAAAGTGACTCTCAGGTCACTTTTAATTTCTGCTTCCTTAGTACGTCAAATTACCTGAGTTAAAGATGTTTCACAGTGTTTTGCTGCCTGTTTCAATAATAAATGTACATAGATGCAACTGGAAATGTTTACTTTTGCACTGGACAGCAAAAGCTTTAAGCCAGAGTTACACACTGAACTGGTCCTGAGCTGTGATGTCTAATCCAATATTTAGGGCTGCTGCAGTAATGGCCGACCGCACCTGGCTTGAAACTGGCTCCAACTGGCTGAGGATCACTCCATTTGGATTTAGGAAACTTCTCGAATTTATTAAGGATGAGTATGGAAACCCACCCATCTATGTCACCGAGAATGGGGTGTCAGAGAAAGGAGCAGTGGACTTGAATGACGTCCCCAGACAGTACTACTACGAGAACTACATTAACCAGGGCCTGAAAGGTACGATAGTCAACATGAAAGAAGGAGTAGACTGAGTTATCAGAATTTTTTATACAGATTCTTTGCTTTCATCATAAAAACCTAAATTAAAGATTTGTATGAGAGAACGACCAACAACAAATAACAAACCAAATTCACTGAGCCGAGGTTTTATGCTTTTGATTTATACTGTGTACATGCATGTTAAATGTATTCCTGTTGTTGTCTCAGCCCGTGTTCTGGATGGAGCCGATCTAAGAGGCTACACAGCCTGGTCATTAATGGACAACTTTGAGTGGGCTGAGGGCTATGCTGAGCGATTTGGACTTTTCTTTGTGAACCGCTCAGACCCTAATCTGCCTCGCATCCCTAAAGTGTCAGCATCTCACTATACCTCCATCATCAAGTGCAACGGCTTCAAAGATCCAGCCCTCGGACCCCATGAGTGCTTGACCCCTGACGATGGAGGTAACATAATAAATAACAGCACACATTTAAAACTGATGCAGTAACTGTCAGATTAAGGAAGTGAAACTTCCTCTAGGTTTGAATTCTGTGCAGTGCGGTGGGCGTATACCTCTTTTAATTAGAGCCTGGATATAGTCTATGTGTACATATTAGTTTAACAGGAATCAATGATGACATTTAACTTGATTCTTGTCCACTATCTCAACAGGTACACCTCCAACTACACCTGAAGTTAAACCTACAGATCCGCCTGCAGCTGAGATAACAACTACCCCAACTGTGACACCACCAGAGAACCCTGAAGTGACACCCACCCCTGGTGATCGTTTGGCGAGAGTAGCCTTCTTGGGTCGGCAGCTTTCAGCTGATGATGCTGAAGTGTCCCTTTATGTCCTGTTTGGATTTCTCCTTGTAAGTCTTATTGGGATCATCACCATTGCGTATGGGCTCCTGAAAACAATAAAGAAGTTAAAGAAAGCATCGAAGGAATCATTTAAGATGGCAAGAATGTGAGGAAAGCTTTGGAGGAATGTCAAAACCAGCCAAAGTTCTGTCAGCTTTTATGTGTTTTTGTCCTATTTAATTCAACAATGCAGAACAGCTGTATTGTTTTAACATTTTGAGCTAAATGGCCTCTACATCAGTCAGAGCTCTGCAACAAATAACTGTGAAGATGTGCTGCTTACCACCAGCACAGAAAGAAAGAAAATACTGTGGAGTTGTTGTTTTTGTTTTATGTGTCACAAAATGTGCTATTTAAATTGTTATGAACTTGGCTGGTAAAATTGTGGTCGTGACATATAATTTATTAAATGTTAAATTCAATGGTAATGATAATTTGCATTTCTAATATGATTGTATTGTATAATTTAAATGTCATGTCAAGCAGGAACTTAAGACACCTTAGTTCACATTTATTTACAGTCGTGCAGTTACTCTATCACATGGTTTTACCTGTATGCACAGAAATTTGTAAAAAATGTTAATATATATATATATGTATTTTAAATTTGAATTGTATAAATTGAAGCTGTATTCCAATAAACCTGAAACCAAACCTAATATTCTGACATTGAATTCTGTTGTTTTGAAATTGTACTTGATCCTCACTTAAAATTCCCCTCTCTGCATTCAGTTTTCACAATTTCAGCTCTTGAAATTCAGATTCACATTCTCTGTTTTAGTAAATCTCTGGATCCATGAGTGTCACATCCACTTTGTCAAAGTTATGCGACTAACACTGCTTCACGAGTCAACATTATTCGAGCAATATTTTCTTTCAAGAAATAATGTCGTCGGATTTTAAGACTGAAAGAGTGACAAAACTGTGAAATGTTGAAATTAAACTCAAGCACAAACAAATGACAATATTGGAAAATATGATATATAAACGGAATTCATGTACACACTGAACAAACCATGGAAGACGTATAGAAAGCAACAATTGTGATAAATAGTTGTCTGAGGCAGCAAAAACATGAGCTTGTAATTTCGTGCGTGAGCTTGCAGTTTGTTTCTGGGTCAAGGCCACACAGCTGTGCACAAGAAAGGGTGACAAGTAAGAGAGTGGTGCAGGTGCAATGGGGAAGGAAGATGTGTGGCCTTGAGCTGCTGCTTTGGGCTGCCTGTTAGGTTTTGTTGTTTTTCTAAAAAGGAGATGCATGAAAACCACAATTAGATCCTATACTCCCAGATATGAATAAATTCAAACACAATGGTAACAGAGATGTCCTAATTGGTCTTTAAAAGAATGGGTTGCGGTTCCCCAGCAGAAGAAGCAGAGGATTTTTCCAGAAGTACAGAAGTTGTAATGCATTGTTAATCTGTTAAAACTCGAGATTTGCTCATGTGTGTTCTCACAAGCTCTGGATTGAATAAACATTATTCACATCAGACTTCAGACAGCTGAGGACTTTTTCTTGAAAGCTGTTTGAAGACTCCAATTGTTGATACAGAAGTGATTTTCTTTTGACAAAATGTTGGACAAAGCTGCCTGATCATCACCAGTCAACAGCAGAGTCAAAACAATAAGGATTTTAATTGTCCTGTTGTCATGTTTGTCATTGTCAATGAACGACCTCTGGATGGCGCCAGTAAATTACTTTCCAAGGAGATGGTGACTGTGACTCTGCTGTTACTACAAAATGTTGCAGTTTCACATTTCTTCTGCACAAACATTTCACTAAAAAGTAAGATAAGGCTAAATATGAGTATAAATTAAGAAGGTATGTCAAAAAAACAAATATGTGATCATGCAATGAAGCTTGTTGGGTGTTTACTTTGAGAAACAGTCTTCTGAATGTTTCATACATACATTCAATTCAAGGATTCAAGGTCTTTATTGGTCACAAGCACAGTCATACACGGTATAACACGCAGTGAAATGCTTTGTGTACCTGTTCCACACCGAAACAATATTAAGAGATGAATAAAAATAAGAATAAACACACAAGAAATATATATATATATATATATTAGAGATGCGCCGATCCGATACCGGGTATAGGTGAAATTATTATAAATTATTANACAGATTCTCTTTGTCCTGGTCCAGGATCTTTCCTGATGGTACTCCTTCCTCCCTGAACCAGAAAGGTGTTGACTATTACAATAAACTCATTAATAGCCTGATAGCAAATAAAATCACTCCCATGGTGACACTTTACCATTGGGACCTCCCTCAAGCTTTGCAAAACCTCGGTGGCTGGGAGAATGAAAACATGATTAACTTTTTTAATGACTATTGTGACTTCTGCTTTGCCACCTTTGGTGACAGAGTGAAATTGTGGATGACCATCAACCAGCCTCACTCAATTGCATGGTTAGGATATGGGCTTGGACAGATCCCTCCAAATGTTAAGAATCCAGGAACCACACCATATATAGTTGCACACAACCTGATCAGAGCTCATGCCAAGGCTTACCATACATATGATGACAAGTATCGCACATCCCAAGGAGGTCTTGTATCTATTGCCCTCAATGCTGACTGGATTGAACCTAAAGATGCCAATGCTCTCCGTGACGTGGAGTCTGCTGACCGCACACTGCAGTTCCAACTGGGCTGGTTTGCACACCCCATTTTCAAGAATGGCGACTATCCTGATGTAATGAAGTGGCAAGTTGGAAACAAAAGTGAACTCCAAGATCTTTCAGGGTCAAGACTACCTTCCTTCACTGAAGAGGAAAAGAACTACATCAAGGGAACTGCTGACATGTTCTGCATAAATCATTACACTACAAAGGTAGTAACTTTTGCTGTAGGTCAGCTTTCCCCTCTGTCATATGATCAAGACAGGGATGTGTTAGAAACAGAAGAGCCTGATTCACCAACTACGGCCTACGCAGGACAGAGAGCTGTGTCATGGGGCTTGAGAAGACTCCTCAACTGGATCAAGGAAGAGTATGGAAATCCACAGATTTATGTTTCCGAGAATGGAGTCCCTTCACCCTATCCTATCACACTTGATGACATAGAGAGAGTATTTTACTACAAAACCTACATTG
>NW_007577921.1:469758-472348 GCF_000690725.1 Stegastes partitus
AAAGTAGGAGGCTGGGAGAATGAAACCATTGTTCAAAGATTCAGAGAGTATGCTGATGTTTTATTCAGCCGACTTGGAGATAAAGTAAAGTTCTGGATCACCCTCAATGAGCCCTACATTGTAGCCCAGCTTGGATACGGATATGGGACCTTTGCTCCAGGTAAGCAAGCAACTCTCTACCTTGACCAATTTTAATCAATTACTTTGAGGACAAGCTGCAATTATATATATACATATGTATATACATACACACACACACACACACACACACACATATATATATATATATATATATATATATGTATGTATTCAATTTGCTTAGAACAGAAATCCAGTGTAACTTAACACAAGTAAACAACTACAAGTAACTAAAGACTAATGGTCCACAGTCATGCTAGAAGCTCTGTTCGACCTGATGACGATACTAGATTAAAAAAGCGCCATCATCAGGGTCTCATGCTTTACAAAGCATCACAATGAAGGAAAAAATGCCTTCATCAAAAGAAAAGAAAAAAAGTATAAAGTAGTTTTACAATGATTGATTTAAACGACAAAGAAAAAAGAAGTTAGATATTTTTTTACTGATTAGTGCATACTGCAAGTTAGTTGAAAGACAGTAATTGCTGTAATTTGTCTTTGATTAATTGTGAGTCAATGCATGGTGTATCAGAAAACAGGTGTATACTTTTATATCACAATGGAAACAGAACAAAACAGAAGCTATATCTGATCTATCGTAATCTCAAATGTTTCAGGCGTTCAGGGTCAGGGGTACGTTGTAGCTCACAACCTAATCAAGGCCCACGCTGAGGCCTGGCATCTCTACAATGAGAAGTACCGAGCAACGCAGGGTGGTGTCATCTCCATTACTGTCAATTCTGATTGGGCACTGCCAAGGAATCCATATAAGCAGGCAGATGTGGATGCAGCTCTACGCTACTTGCAGGTAGGAAAGCAGATGTCAACACCAAAACTTGGTCTGACACTTTTTACTGTGTTGTTTCACTTTCACTGTTTACTAGATGGTTTTACGTGTCAGGATGTCAACTGCTTTTTAGTGAATATATCTCAACTAGTCACATAATATGAACATCTTTCTGCAGTTCTTCCTTGGCTGGTTTGCCCATCCCATCTTCAGAGGTGATTATCCTGAAGTAATGAGAACTACCATTCGTGAAAGAAGCCTCGCTGCAGGTCTCCCTAAATCAAGGTAAATGAAAAATAGTTGATACCATCACAAGCAGAGAAATTGTCAATTTGATTGACAGACAACATTATCACAAGATGTACAAAGACATTTGCTGGACATGTGGAGTTGAACCTCAATCAATATACACTCCTTTATCATCTGATTAAGTAAACTGAAGTTATTTGCTGACAGATGAATATTATTGTTCGCCCTAAGGAGTAACAGCAATGTATGTGACACATGTTGGATAAGGCTAGAAAAACAGTCTTTGTTTGTTTTTGAATATAGGCTCCCAGAGTTCACCCCTGAAGAAATCCAAAGGATCAATGGGACTCATGATTTCTTCGGCTTAAACCATTACTGCAGTGTTCTTGCATTCCATATTGATGTAGGAGATGCCCAGGATTATGATTCTGACAGGTAAGTTGGAATTAAAAAGTGACTCTCAGGTCACTTTTAATTTCTGCTTCCTTAGTACGTCAAATTACCTGAGTTAAAGATGTTTCACAGTGTTTTGCTGCCTGTTTCAATAATAAATGTACATAGATGCAACTGGAAATGTTTACTTTTGCACTGGACAGCAAAAGCTTTAAGCCAGAGTTACACACTGAACTGGTCCTGAGCTGTGATGTCTAATCCAATATTTAGGGCTGCTGCAGTAATGGCCGACCGCACCTGGCTTGAAACTGGCTCCAACTGGCTGAGGATCACTCCATTTGGATTTAGGAAACTTCTCGAATTTATTAAGGATGAGTATGGAAACCCACCCATCTATGTCACCGAGAATGGGGTGTCAGAGAAAGGAGCAGTGGACTTGAATGACGTCCACAGAAAGTACTACTACGAGAACTACATTAACCAGGGCCTGAAAGGTACGATAGTCAACATGAAAGAAGGAGTAGACTGAGTTATCAGAATTTTTTATACAGATTCTTTGCTTTCATCGTAAAAACCTAATTCCAAACCAAATTCACTGAGCCAAGGTTTTATGCTTTTGATTTATACTGTGTACATGCATGTTAAATGTATTCCTGTTGTTGTCTCAGCCCGTGTTCTGGATGGAGCCGATCTAAGAGGCTACACAGCCTGGTCATTAATGGACAACTTTGAGTGGGCTGAGGGCTATGCTGAGCGATTTGGACTTTTCTTTGTGAACCGCTCAGACCCTAATCTGCCTCGCATCCCTAAAGTGTCAGCATCTCACTATACCTCCATCATCAAGTGCAACGGCTTCAAAGATCCAGCCCTCGGACCCCATGAGTGCTTGACCCCTGACGATGGAGGTAACATAATAAATAACAGCACACATTTAAAACTGATGCAGTAACTGTCAGATTAAGGAAGTGAAACTTCCTCTAGGTTTGAATTCTGTGCAGTGCGGTGGGCGTATACCTCTTTTAA
>NW_007577921.1:475082-482461 GCF_000690725.1 Stegastes partitus
TTTTTTCCTTTCTTAGAAAAGCAAAGTCTATGCTTTTATAGTATGAGGCTTTTGATAAAGCCATCTTAAACAAATGTATCCATGCAAATAAGGTTTTTCCAAAGAAGTTTAGGAGGAGAGATGATATCAGTTTCGGCAGATACTCAAAGTTGAAGTATCTGTATCGGTATTGGAAAGCAAAAAGAGGTATCAGTCCATCCTTATATATGTATATAACACAAACACACAAACCTGCACCAGCAAATCATTGAAGACAAGCTTGTAGTGGCACAAAAGCTATGTGGCCCATCAGAGAGCTTTCATAACCATAAAGGCAGAGGTGTGTGATGGAAACTTAGAAACATGTGAACAGGCTTCTAAATATGAGATTAAGGTCACTCTCCTTGAATTACAGGTCGTCCTTTTTTTTCCGGAAACTTTTTTATTTATTGTTTCGTGCCTAACTTTTTCTTGTTCCCCAGCGTGAATTTCAAACATGAAGTGTGTTTGGGGGAAATTTGCGCTCGTTGCTAAGGCAACCCTGTTAGCGTCCGGGCGTAGCCTCGCCGGAGACCCAGAAGACGGCAAGGCAACGAGCGCAAATTTCCCCCAACCACTACCAGTGTAATAAAAACACAAAAAATGCCACACATGTACTCTTTTACACTTTACACTCGCTACAATCACAGTACATCTTCCGGTCGCCGTTTCCTGCATGTGTCCTTCTTCTCAGACTACACTAACCTTGGTCAGTGTGGCCGCACACATCTGCATAGTGATCTCTATAGTTATTAGTGTGGACGAGCCATAATAGTAAAAATGGTTAATGCCTGACTGTCGGAAGAAAAGAACGACAAAAACATCACAGTATATGTGCTGTCTGATAGTGAAAAAACGTGTCCCAGACACAAAAGATAATTCCAATTGAAATGTATTGGTTTGAAATTCGTGCTGGGGAACATGAAAAAGTTGGGCACATAACAATAATAACAATAATAATCATCACAGTGGTGGGCCATCAGGGCCAGCAAGGCCTTCTCTGCTGGCATAAACTCTATCAAAATCACTGACTTGCGTTGTAATATTTTCCCATTAATCTTTTACATTATTCCCAATAGTCTGTTCTATTCATTTAATAGCGTGTCTCTGGGCTGTGGTGCTTCCAGCAGTGTATATTTATATTAGAGCTTCTTTTTTTTTTATCCAATCATATTTCAGACATCATGTGTTGCCAGGGTCACAGAAATCTGCCCTGAGGCCTTCAGAATCAAAAGTGCAGGCACAGGTAGCTTAAAATGCATTGCAATGAAACAGTGGCTTTAACCAATCAGATTTAGAGTTGGGGATCCCAGGGCCAGCTATCTGGCCTACGATGACACCATCACATTCACATCCTCTGATTGGATGGTCAGAGAGCTTAGCCAAAGCTAGCGTTTGGTATCTGTAGCGAACTGCACAAGCTAAAACTTTATTGTGAAAGTATTGGGGTTTTTGTTTGTTTGTTTGTTTGTTTTTTTTAAGTTAAGCAAGCGGACATTCTCAGCCTTAAAGCGAATTTAAACTTATGCCAGAAACACAACTGGACAGACCTGACTTTCAGCATTAGTCTCCATGGCGATGAAACAGGACTAATGTTGGAAGTGAAACACACGGATTAGCTGCTCAACAGAGTGATTGAACTGTTTATGATGAAAGAAAGGAGTGAGGATTGAGTTTGTGTTCAGATCATCACGTTACGGTGAGTAAAATATATATTTTTGTCATTTTATTGGGCTGATATTGATGCTCCTGTTAGATGTGATGCATATGGTGCAGCTGTGGCCTTGCTTTTTCATAAGATACTGACTTTTCAAACATAGCTTCAAATTTACATGTGCTAAAAAATGTACTGAAAGTAGGTCCACGAGCAATTTTTAGACAGTTTCATCTTGGAAATTATGTGATATAATGCTCTAGATTTCACCAATACTATTTAAAATAACTAATTTAATCATAAAGTTTCGAGTAAATCAGACATGGCCGAGCAAAGGACCCCTTAGGATTTGAGCTGTAATAATAATGTGTCAGAATTTACATATACAGTCACTCAGTTGGAATCATAGCTTTACAGATGACTAAAAAGCTAATAATGACACGAGAGTAAAACAGCGATAGTAGCAATAAGAAATTTAAGAAATAAAGAAATCTTATGAAAACTTTGTTGTTTGATGTTCAGTCGTTTGATGGTGTGGTCCTAGCTGGCGAATTTTGTCATATTTCCAGAGGATGTTTAATAAATCTAGAAAATAACCTAAATGCATGATTGTATTTTATTTTTATTTATTTTTTTGTGACAAATCCACATGGGTTTTAATGAGTCCATCGCTGAAAATTCAGAGTCACAGGAGTAATTGGGAACTCAAGACTGCCATGATACATATGCTCTTTCTAAGTGACTTTTGTTCATCTATGTTACTAAGGAGATCATTATTGCAAATATTGTCCATGATAGAATCAATTTCTTTGTTTTGTGCCATGTGGTGCCATATCGGCTAAATGTTGCATTACTTCTTTGCAAATCCCATTTTATAGATTCCTACATGAAATAAAGCAGGACTGGAAACTGGAGCAAGAAACTGATAAGAGGTGTCCTGTATAATGATCAGAAACACAAGTAAATCCACGAAGGAATGGCTCAAAAGAAGAGATGTGCTGAAAGCGGGTCAACTGTCGAGCTTGTAAAAAAATCCCTGTGGAAAGGACTTGATATATCAATCAACTATTTCACTGATACCATTTTAAACATCCATAGTTTGATTTAAAAAAGTAAAAAAACAAAAACAGTTTTAAGCAAATCCGAGATGATCGAGCAGAAGGCCCCTGATGACTTGAGATGGAACAATCCAATGGAAAGCTTCTGAGGTCAATGATGCACTTCCTTTTTCCACAAAGGAAAATTACATGTGCTGGTATTTGTTTGGAATATATGACAGCAACAGTCAGGTTCATTGTCAGTGTGGTGTTGTTGACATATGTAACCCTTATCTTTAGGCACCGCATCAAAGAGGATCTAATATTTGCAGCATCTTTATTGTGCCTTCAGTTATCCACTAATAGCTAGGGTGTTGAAAGATTTTCTGATTTCTTCTTATTCCATTGTTACGTAAGAATGATTTATGTCACATATAAATCATGTTGCAATGACAGATGATTACTTACATGAGTTACAGTGTTTTATTGCGGATCTGTGATATGGTCAGAAAGACTCTGGACTCACGTAATAACAACTGTAACCCTATCTTGACCTTTTGTTTGAAGACTAGGAAATGTGCAGTTGCATTTAGGGTTTAGTATGTTCAGGAAGTGGGTAAAAAAAATTGTAACCTATAACCGGGAACTTACCAAACTTCACAACAGCATAGAATTTGTTGGAAAACGGCAGGAATTTTGGAGTCAGCTGCGCACATGACCTTTATGGAATGGTAAAGTATAATAAGAGTGAAGACCGACGAACAAGTACTCATAGATAAATACATTTCTTTATTCAAAACTTGTCTTAATTTGGTATTTGCAGAACACAAGGACAACAGTGGAAATGCAGGCACTTCAGGAAAAAGAACTCCAATAAAACATGTCTTTGGTCTATTTAGTTACAACGTATGCTATACTACCTACAAAGCACAATGGTTCTTCTTTCTCTTGTTCTTCCTTGCCTGGAATTAGTTCTTGAGGAATATAGGTCATTCAAAGCCTTATCCCCAAGTCTTGATCGAATTTTGGTCACAAAATTCCAGCAGCGAAGAAGCTTCGCTCTGATTCAACTGAGGTCGGCGGTGCAGCTAGCAGTGCCTGATATAGGAATTCCAAATTGGGAGTGCGTTTCTTGTTGGCATCAACAAGTTTGAGATCTGCATTGATATTGGGCGTCCCTGTCAAAGCTTCTGCAGCTGTCTTTCTTTGTGCACTTTCGTCTGTATATTTTTTCACAAGTCAGAGCATTGTAACTCTGAGTGACAGGCAGAATAATTCATCTTCAGAATCGTTTTGTATGTGTGGGTCATGCAAGTACAGTAAAAGAAAAATCAGGGTCTTATCTCTGCTTTATTCGCTCCCTAAGTCGGTTGGAGACTTTTCAGCTGAAGTGGTTCTTCTGTTTTGCAAGCTGTGCAAACAGGAACTTCAGGATTCCTTCTGCGGAAATGAGCATTGCATCCTGTCGACAGAGAGTTTCGTTTGCAAATGTCACTGATTTCAGGGCAATGGCAAATTGTTTTCACCTGCTGGAACTCATCGTCTGACACGTTGGATTTCAAGTTCAAATAGACAAATGCTTTCTCGATACAGGGTCACAGTTGAATATACCTGGAAAACCTTTCCTCAATGCTGTTCCAATGAACTTCTATGTGTAACTTTAGTTTGGGTTCTTTCTTAAATCCCTGTGTCACGGATTCTTGCAGTTTTTCATTTACCAGAGCTCTCCTGAACTTCTCGCAGTCCTTTCAAACCTTCCCCAACCGGTCTGTATAGTTGGCATTTAGTCGAAGTTCACCATCTTCTGTCAACATATCATGGTTCAAGGTTCAAGGTTAAAGGAGTCTTTATTATCCATGTGGGGTAATTTGTTATGGAGTCAGCAGTAAAACAATGAAACAATAAATAGCGCAGAGACATTAATTCATAAATAAAACAGATAGTAGATCTACTTGTTCAAAAGAGCATGAGCAAGACCATGAACGGTTTTGTCGTTTTCTGCATCTTCCATCATTGTTTGATCCATTTCATCAGTTTCAACTTTGAGTTCTGAGATTTCAGCTGTTGTTTCCTTTTACAAAATGACACTCACTGCAAGATGAATGCCGTGACTGTAGCAAGTCATTGCTTACATAGGCATCAGTCGACCAGATTTTAGCAATACACTGGCGCCATCTACCGTTGCTATTTAGCAATGACTTTGCAGTTCTGTGTTAAATTCTGACTAGCAGTTCTTGACTGCTGTTACCATTTTCTCTGAGGTGACAGAAGACAGTCCCAAATTCCAGAAGTCTTCACCCTTTCCACGAAGATTAACATTGAGGTAGCACTGGTTTTGTTGACTAGTCCACTCATCTAGGGTAAGAGAGAAACATTCTCCACTCTCTATTCTTTTCCTGAATTCTTCTGTCATCTCTTATTTTACTGACATATTTCGCGATGAGGATCCTGACACTTGAGGGGTTCTGTGACAGATTGTGCCCAACTCGACAAGGTGGCTTTCTGATGTCGTCACTGTTGCAAATTGTGTACATTGAAAATCCATCAAGAGATGCGAGCTCTGCCAAAACGTCCGACAATGATTGTTTCTACCCTTGGATGAATGACTCCATCAACGCCTGGTGCTTCATTGTGGGTTTCGAATCTTGTGAGGTTGATGCTTTGTGCCCCTCGCTTGATCACTTTATGTCCACACCATGAACCAAACTCCGATGCTTCATGAGCCCTCCTGTTGAGCCCCTGGCCATCGACAAGATCTTAGAACATTTGTTGCACTTAGCTTTATCTGCACCTTGGCGAATGTAGTAGGCCCAGGCAGGCGACGCATTCTGTCGAGAGGCCATTTTTTAACAAGGCCGGCCAGATGTATACAGGATGTCACAGGGTGTCTATTTGCAACTGATTGCAAGTGATTTGTTTTATCAACGGAATATAGTGGTGGCATATTGATGCTACTTCAAGTTCAGACACAGAATAACAGTTTCACAATCGGGAAGCAACTTCTCTCTCTTGGAAAGTGTTTGATCTTACTGGTCTCCATTTTTGGTACTGTTTTTTAAGTATTAGCAAGGAGAATATGGCAGATGTATAGATTTGCATCTGCAAGTATAGGAAATACATTTTAGTAGCAATGAACAGTTAAAAATAGTGACAGTTTTTCTCTATTTTACATTTGTTTAGGAATCAGGGATCTACGTGGAACCTTTAAAAATTTCTTCTACACTTCAACCTATAATGACAGCCTTAATGTGTGAGATTGAATCACAACCGAGTACTTCACTGCAGCTTTATTTACCAGGTATATTATTCTCATTATTTTCGGACCAACTCAAGTACGTGACGGCTGGAACGGTGTCCATCATAAACTATTATCAGCCTCTTGATACTGCTTTGGAAAAATATAGCAAATCAAATCTCTAATAAGATAAAGATAACCAAATGACACAATATAACCAAAGTCTGATTCAGCACACAACAAAATATGTTTCGTACACTTCTACAGCTTTATTGTTTGATGACTTCCAGCTGAACACACAAATATAACACACAACAACCAGCTGAAAATCTGACATTGGAATTAAAATTTGCACTGTGTGAATCATCATGTGGGAATCAGTGACCTCTCAGTTTGGGCGGTGAAAAAAAAAAAAAGTGACCAAAGCAGTTGTTTTCCTTACCTGGAAATACAATTCACATGATGGAGGGACTGACTGAAGCATGCAAATTGGAAAAGACCCTAAAATGACTCGATTGATCACACCTTGATTGATCCTGATTTCCCCTCATTAGTTTAACAGGGAAATAAATAAATCATGACATTTTAAATGCTGCAATACTGACATTTGTGTTGCAGTTACATGAGACAAAATACCCTCGTCACTGATGCCTCGTACACATGACGTACAACACACACAAAAAAACTGTTGAGTAATCATAACCCAAGAAACCAAAGTCTGACTCAGCACACAACAAAGTATGTTTCATACACATCTTAAGCTTTATTGTTTGATCACTTCCAGCTGAACACACAAATATAACACACAACAACCAGCTGAAAATCTGACATGGAAATGACATTTTCCACTGTGTGAATCAGTTTCTTATTTAACCTCTATAAAAATATTTACTACGTTTCATAATAAATTGGTCCTGCCCTTTTACTGACCCTTTATCAGGGCCACTTAGCCTGCCTTGCCAAAGGCATCATAAAGCATCTCAGCAGCGTGACTCTGCCACCCACAATATTAGTGACAGTTATGAAACTATGGTCTATAAGTTCAAGGTCATGAATGGGATAACTATAAAAGGTTAACCATGCAGGGGCTCATTCAGTGGACAAGATGTCTCTCTTGAGGAAAGTTCTTCCTCTGTGTCTGCTAGCTGTATATGGCTGCTTGAGCCACAAACATGACCATCAACTTGAGGCCATGTTTCTTGCCGGCCCCATGACCACCGAACAGGTGATGGGCCTCAACGGAGAAACATCTGACAAGGACACCTTTGACTGCAGTCATCCCATACCTCCTGGTTCTGCGCAGTACTTTGAGTACCTCCAGAGCCGAGGAGTGACTCACTTCAAGGTGCCGCTGTCATGGGCTCAGCTCCTTCCTTCAGGCCTCCCCAGCCAGCCCCAGC
Organism: Stegastes partitus; assembly: GCF_000690725.1. NCBI lineage: Eukaryota > Metazoa > Chordata > Actinopteri > Pomacentridae > Stegastes > Stegastes partitus. The sequence continues at coordinate 482,427 of NW_007577921.1, forward strand.
AGGCTGTGGTCAACTGCTACCAGACCCTGATGAAA
>NW_007577921.1:487001-488161 GCF_000690725.1 Stegastes partitus
ACACCATACTTAGTTGCACACAACCTGATCAGAGCTCATGCCAAGGCTTACCATACATATGATGACAAGTATCGCACATCCCAAGGAGGTCTTGTATCTATTGCCCTCAATGCTGACTGGATTGAACCTAAAGATGCCGATGCTCCCCGTGATGTGGAGTCTGCTGACCGCACACTGCAGTTCCAACTGGGCTGGTTTGCACACCCCATTTTCAAGAATGGCGACTATCCTGATGTAATGAAGTGGCAAGTTGGAAACAAAAGTCAACTCCAAGATCTTTCAGTGTCAAGACTACCTTCATTCACTGAAGAGGAAAAGAACTACATCAAGGGAACTGCTGACATGTTCTGCATAAATCATTACACTACAAAGGTAGCAACTTTTGCTGTAGGTCAGCTTTCCCCTCTGTCATATGATCAAGACAGGGATGTGTTAGAAACAGAAGAACCTGATTCACCAACTACGGCCTACGCAGGACAGAGAGCTGTGGCATGGGGCTTGAGAAGACTCCTCAACTGGATCAAGGAAGAGTATGGAAATCCACAGATTTATGTTTCCGAGAATGGCGTCCCTTCACCCTATCCTATCACACTTGATGACATAGAGAGAGTATTTTACTACAAAACCTACATTGATGAGGCTTTGAAAGGTGAGTTACAAAATGTTCCTTAAGTAATAATCTAGCATGATGAAGCTAATCTCTGTTAAATCACATACACATCAGAAATACACATGCAGTACCCTGTCCTTTTTGATCATTGTTTGGAATTCAATATTAGAACATACTAGTACAGGCTACATATCTGCAGATGTCCATTTTCATTGCTAATTAGGTTTTCTCTATCTTATAATACACAGCTCAAAATCTTGATGGTGTAAATGTGAAAGGATACATGGCGACATCTTTCATGGATTCTTTTGACTGGAGCAATGGATACAACTTTTTATTTGGATTGCACCACGTTGACTTCAATAACCCAAACCGGCCAAGGACAATCAAGTACTCAGGTCTTTATTATAGCCAGGTCATGAAGGACAATGGTTTCCCAGTAACAGAAGATGAGACGATACTTTATGCAGACTTTCCAAAAGATTTTTACTGGAGCACTGCCAGCGCCTCTTTCCAGGTAGGCAATGCCATCCCACATCTGTTTCAACAG
>NW_007577921.1:489628-495136 GCF_000690725.1 Stegastes partitus
AGAGTTTGTTTTTGTAGAGTTTGGAGACCTGGCAAAGACCTGGGTGACACTGAGCAGCCTGGATGAGCTGGAGGAGGCTGAGCTGCAAAATGCTCTTAATGCACATGCCAGTGTCTACCGCCGTTACCACCAACTGTTTCCAGAGAGAGGTAGGAGATCAAGATTTTACTGTATTATGTGCTGAGCTTGAGTGACAAAAGTTGTTTTTTTTAATCCTATTGTATTGAAAGTGCATTGTCTCTGAAATTTAAAAGCTAAAATGTCCGCGTAGTGTATGATGTGCATATGTTTATCTACTTACAGTATTATATCATTAAAGCTTCAAAATCAATTTAAGTTTTCTAATCATGTTTCAGTAGCTTTGCCATTACATCAGAATTACACATGAGACACAGACACAAAGTTAGGTTGATTTTTGTGCTTATTACATCACAGTCGTTTAAAATGGGTCCAACTGGGTTTGTCCAGCATGATTCATTGCCAGCTACATTGACAACAGAAATTGTTTTGCGTTCTCAACATACAAATAAGAGACAAAGTCCTCTCAGTCTATTTTTACATGATATAATAAAATACCTATTTACAGTGGAATCCCCATGACTTTATTTTCAAATATACTTTAGCTTGTAATTATATTTTAGAAAAGTTGTTCTTTAAATCTCCTGTTGTTGTCCACTTTTATGAGAAGCACAGTAATTATGCTGTGTGTTTCCTGTAACTATTGACCACATGTCCCAAAGGTCATGGTAACACAGATGAAATAAAGCAGGGGAAGGTGAATGCAATCTCTTGTTCTCAAGTGGCAAGGAAATGGTAAATCACTAAAAGAATTCCATTTTGTGCAGATGGACAAGTATCCATTGGGGTAAAGGCCAGTAAAATTTCAACCATCTGTGACACCCAACTGCTGGTAAGATCACACAGTCACATAAAACAAAGTAAACAGTTTACAGAGTAAAAGTAAGGATTGTGTTCATGATCAGTACAGCAACAAATTAGTATTATTATNATACAAGGAAACAAACTGAATAGCTACCAGTGATCATCACTGGAAACAGCTGACTTTCTTTTATGCAGAGAATTTAAATCAGCATCTAATCAATTATGGATGTGTTCATCCAAAGAGGTGACTTTGAGTTTCACTGTCCATCAGAGTTCAGTGGAGGAATACCTTAAGAATTTGCTTTGAGTTCATTTTGTATATATTTAAATGCAATTTTAAATATCTAATATGCTTACAGATCTAAAATATCACTCAGCAGGTGATTAAAATTATATCAAACATGAGAACAATGAGGAATATAAAAATCTATGATGACAATACAGGAATGCTGGTAGAAAACTGTTAAATGTGTGTGATGTGTTTATTTTAGTTGTTCTAACTGACAGCTGCACATTAAACTTGTTACGTAACATATTTAACCATTTAGGTGCATTTGGGTTCAACACTGTCCCACATTGCAGAATATCACTTTAATTTTTGGTGAAATCAAAGTGAAATTAATGATATTGATTGAATGTTTTCTATAATAAATACAAGTAGAATAATTAATTCCACCAATTAATTTTAGAATAGATTGTAAGATTGTATTGTTAACTTATAAAGCACACACTGGACTGGCAACTCAGTACATTTCTGATCTCCTCACCCCATACGTGCCTGGTCGTAGCCTGCGGTCCTCAGCCAAGGCTCTGCTCACCGTCACACAGTCGAGGCTGAGGACCAAAGGTGACCGGGCCTTTTCTGTAAGAGCCCCCATCCTCTGGAGCAGTCTCCCTGAGGAGATCAGATCTGTAAGCACTTTATCCTCCTTTATAACTCTTTTAAAAACACATTTATGTGCTTTTACAGGAGTTGTTTTATGAGTGGACTTTTACTCCGTTTGATGGCGGTATCATTTTATCTTCTGACTGTTTTATCCCTTCCTTTATTGTCTTTTAACTGTCTTCTTTTACTGGGCTTTAATCCTCTTACATATTTTATATTGTTTTATTCTCTTTCATGCTTTATATGTTTCACCTTCACCATTTCTTTGCTTTACACTTCTTTTAATGTCCTTATTTGTTGTTTTCCTTACGCTTCTCTTTTAATCTGTAAAGCACTTTGTAACCCTGTTTTGAGAAGTGCTATATAAATAAAGTTGTAGCTGTTTTCTGTAATGGTCCATCCATCCCTTATCTATCCATCCATCCATCCATTATCTATACACCGCTTAATCCTCACTAGGGTCACGGGGGGGCTGGAGCCTATCCCAGCCCTGGACAGGTTGCCAGTCTATCTCAAGGCTTCTTAAATGGTCTCCTACGAATTTTACACCTGTGGAAAAAAAACAAAAAAACAGCAAATATCCACATCCATAGTTTATGATAATAAAAAAACAACAGTTTTAAGCAAATCCGAGATGATCGAGCAAAAGGCTCCTGATGATTTGAGATGGAACAATCCAATAGAAAGCTTATGGGTCAATGATGCCCTTCCTTCCTTCCTTTTTCCACAAAAGAATATTACATGTGTTGGTATTTGTTTAGAATAATGAGCGAAAAGTCATGTTCCTCTTCACTCTCGTTGATATACATAACCCTTATCTTTAGGCACCACATCAAAGAGGATGTAATATATTCGTAGCACCTTTATTGTACCTTCAATTGGATGAATTGGTGCTATACACCAGTAGCCAGGGTCTTTACAGGTGTTCTGTTGTCTTCTATTGCATTGTTGCATAATTAAGATTTAAATCATGTTGCAATAACAGATGGTTACTTACATAAGTAAGTGTTTTATTAAAACAAAATGTAGATGTGACATAAATTTTATGCACTGTTACTTACATAAGTTAGTGTTTTATTGTGGATCTGTGATATGATGAGAAAGACTCTGGACTCACAAAAGTAACAGCTGTATCCCCATCTTGACCTCACGTTCGAAGGCTAGGAAATGTGCAGTTGCAATATGCTTTAAAAATGTATTTTTAAGTATTGGGAAAGCAGTATGGCAGACGTATAGATTTGCATCTGCAATTATAGGAAAGACATCTTAGTAGCCACAAAATGTTAAAAATACCGACATTTTTGTCTCTATTTTACATTTGTTTCAAAATCAGGAACCCACATGTAACATTTAAAATCTCCCACCAGCTTTATTTACCAGCTATATTGTCCTTATTATTTTCAGACCAACTCAAGTATGTGACGGCTATCACGGTGTCCATCATAAACTATTATCAGCCTCTCGATACTAAACCTCTTGTCAAAAACATAGCAAATTAAACCTCTAATAAGATATAGATAACCACTGTAGAATTTAGAAATGTTTGGGATTCTGGCAGGAGGAACTTGAAAAATTGAGGTATTTTCATCACAAACAATGTGCAAAGTAAATAGGTTCAAAACAAATCCTGAAACAAGATGAAGTGACTTGTCAGGGTAAGTGAATCCTAAATCCTGCTGGCAGGTTACTTTCCAGGTTCCAATTCTCTGTTTGTCACAGATGTTACACATTTCTGATCAAAACGAAATGGATTATCGACACACTTTTTAAAAAAAAATAGTAACTGATGACAGAAGGTAGAAAAATTCATGTGATGCTTAAACACTGTAAAACTCACATTACCATTGAAACTGCTATTTTGCACTAAAACTGCCCTCAGTATTATGTAACTTGACTGCAAGTGTCCAAATAAGTGTTGCATATGAAAACATGCCTATGTCGCCTGTTGTTATGGTAACATCTTTACCTGCAGTGACCTCCCAGTTTGGGCCCCTGAGCCCCATGAACAGTAGAACTCTGGATCATCACTTCATCATTAACAGACAGGCAATACCAAAATAAAAAAGAGAGTAATTGGAATATGTAGCATGTATCAAATAGAATTAAAATTGAAGTAAACTGTGAAATAGATAAATGGATTATGATATATGACATCAACAATTTCCCTGAGGGTTGCACCAAATATAAATATTAAATGCTGTAATATTGACATTTTTGTTGCAGTTACATGAGACAAAACACCCTCGTCACTGATGCCTCGTACACGTGACGTACAACACACACACAAAAACTGTTGAGTAATCATGACCCAATAAAACCAAAGTCTGACTCAGCACACAACAAAGTATGTTTCATACACATCTAAAGCTTTATGGTTTGATCACTTCCAGCTGAACACACAAATATAACACACAACAACCAGCTGAAAATCTGACATTGGAATTAAAATTTGCACTGTGTGAATTATTTTCTTCTTTAAACTCTCCACAGACATTTAATACGTTTCATAATAAACTGGTCCTGCCTTTTCTCTGACCCTTTATCAGGGCCACTTAGCCTGCCTTGCCAAAGGCATCATAAAGCATCTCAGCATCGTGACTCTGCCACCTGCAGTAGAAGTGACAGTTATAAAATTATGTTCTGACTAAAAGTTCAAGGTCATGAATGGGATAACTATAAAAGGTTAACCATGCAGGGGCTCATTCAGTGGACAAGATGCCTCTCTTGAGGAAAGTTCTTCCTCTGTGTCTGCTAGCTGTATATGGCTGCTTGAGCCACAAACATGACCATCAACTTGAGGCCATGTTTCTTNGTAAATCTCTGGATCCATGGGTGTTACACCCACTTTATCAAAGTCATGTGAATAATGCTGCTTCAGCATTCAATATCATTCAAGCAATATCTTTTAAAGAAATGAAGATTTTATTTTTTTTTATAGTGTTTTCACGTGTTTGTCAGTTTGAATGAACAACCTCTGGATGGCGCCAGTCAATTATAATGAGACACTGACTGTGACTCTGCTGTTGCAACAGATGTAGCAGTTTCACATTTTGTATGTATTAATATTGAACTAAAATGTAAGATTGATTACAATCAAAGTAATTGTCTAGCATTCATTTTTACATTGGATCATGTATATTTATTTTAATCTGCGATAAAGGATATTTATGTAAACGCAATTAAATTATCTGTAAGCTAGATAGGCAAGATAGATGAAAATGCAGACATTCTTTTTCTTTGTTGTGAAATCCTTGTAAATGTTTTTCATTTAATGAGCAAAACTATGTAAAACTACTGGACCAATGAGTATTAATAGCAAAATTGCCTAAAATTCACCTTGTAATTGAAGTTACACTCATTTGTCAGGGCACCGCTCAGATAATTTAAATCAGGTCAAAAAAAAAAAAAAAGAAAAGAAAAACTTTTATCAGGAATATTTCAGATTGAATATTCAGTCATGTGTCGGATCCAGTTATGGTATTTAGTCTATAATTAGAAGTCATAAACTCTGATTTTATTGACCTCCAGTTCCCAAAACAAAGAAATGCACTGTGACAGTGATGATAATTATACACAAAACCTTTAAAACTAGTACTACAAACAAACAATCAGACAACAATGACGTAACTGACAGTGAATGAATGGATACAAGGAAACAAACTGAATAGCTACCAGTGATCATCACTGGAAACAGCTGACTTTCTTTTATGCAGAGAATTTAAATCAGCATCTAATCAATT